>NC_030424.2:14362500-14405000 GCF_001660625.3 Ictalurus punctatus | reverse complement strand
CCTCTGGTTAGAATGATCCAGGGATAGGCTCCAGATCCACCATGACCCTGACTCGGATATAAATGAATAAATATATACAGGCATATAATAATAAAAAAAGAAGTAATAATGAAACACACTTTTTGTTGCAATTGAGCAAAAACCCAGTATAGCTCCTATCTTGGGTGAACTTTCCGGGTTATCGCTGCTTCAGCGCCCTGGAACGAGCAGCACCAAGCTAGACATTTCACCCAGGAAACACAGAGGCCACGATCGAAGAGCTGCGGTCTGGCTCCCGGTCACCAACAAACATATAGTGAATGACACCCTGATGGTGAGTGAGTGTTTCATTATTATTATTTTACTTTAAACACGCCAAGGCCATAAGCTAAGCTAAGCTAATTGGCACTTGTGCTTTTGCCACAGATAGATGGCCGCAGTGGCAAAGATCACACACTGTTTCTCCTTCATCTCGTAGGATATGATGCATATATACCCTGGTGAATTTTATATAAGATCGCACTCCTTCCAAAATGTTGTATTTTAGCAGTAAGAAAACTAGTTTGTTGTCAAAAGTGGAATGCTAGTTGCACCACCAATGTTACTATGGCAACCAGTAGTAGGAAGGCCTACCTGCGACTGGCGACTTGTAGCAAAAAAACGCTGTATGTGTGAACGCACCTTAAGCCACTGGCCCTGGGGAAAACAGGCACTTCTGGGCCATACCTATTAGAAGTTCCAGGTCTTTGTATGGAGAGCGTTACTTCTATCCCTTCTAACCGCTGACACACTGAGATTGAGCTAGAGATTCAAGGTAATTGTGCTTGATTGTACAGCACTCTGTAGGTCAAAGAGTGAAAACTGGTTTATATATCAAAGGCGTTTTTTTCCCTTTATGTGCAGGTTTGTGGAGGTTTGTAATTTGTCTACCTTTTCACACTTTAAGGTCCTTACCTCACTTCTTTTTCTTGAGAGGAAAAATAGACCTGGCTGTAGCAAGCTAAGAGGAAGCTCCTGTTGCATTCCACTGCACTAATCATAGCTCCTTTTCAATGATCGCAGGCCAGCTGAACCCATATTCATATGTGCACAATCGGGATGTACAATTCAACAATTTTATAGGCTATGGCACTACTGTGGCAAGGACAGAGGACATAAATTCTAACAATGTATAATCATAGCTGAGGAACTTGAGGGAACTAATGAAAGGTCATCCCCAGGCAAAGTTATAGTTGTGGTTTAGGAGTGACTCATAAACCATTTTATTCATTAATTTAATTCTTAATTGGGTTCATAGAGGAGACAATATCTTCAATGCCCCCTGCTTCAAAACTTTCAGTTGCACCTCTGGCTGGACTTTGCCAACTCTTTAGTTAATCCTGATTGTGATTTAGTGTGATTGAATGTCAGATGGATGTAAGTGTTGCCGGAGGCAAAAGACAATACAATTAAATGATTAACACACTACGGGACCTCCGACAATTAAAACTATTATGGAAATTAAAATGACATTATGTCACAGTGGAGAGCTGACGATACCCGTGTTGTCTTTTAAAAGCAATTTCCATAATTCCAATAATTGAAATCATAGCATATTCATCCATTTACCGGGTGAGGGGGGCTAAGAGCGGCCACTAATGAAACCCAATCATTAGCATCCAAACAAAGTAATTGGCTAGTCCTTTATCTTCAGAGATAGGTGACAAGGCACAATCACCCCCCTCCATCAGAATGCAAAAACAAGTAATTAAACCACAGACAACGATGAACCCGGCTCGCAGCTCCTGTGCTGCGCACGTTTGAAAACAGCACTGATTGCCTTGATTAAAGACCTTACTGTATCCTCTGGTGTTGTTTGTGGTTTTACTTTTTAAGGATGTGGCACAGCAGGCTTCACAAGCGAAAGAGAAGCACGATCAAGGGTTTAGAAACTCCTACTATCTAAATGTCAGAATCGTTCTGCTATATTTAGCAATAACCTGAGTGCACATTGTGGTTTATTAAACATCTATCCTAGATTTAATGTAACGAGCTAGAGGTCCAAAGTGCTTGACTGGCTTAGTTTTCCTACATCATAGAGCTAGCTTTAGCACTTTAGTACCAGAGTTGAGTGTAGCATTACAAAGTAATGCATTACTGTAATCTAATGACTTTTTTCTGGTAACACAGTAATGTAATGCATTATATTTTAGATTTATGCAATTTGATTACAGTTACTGATGTCAATAAAATTACGTTACTTGCGTTATAAATTTTGTTAAGAAAACAATATTAAGTAAAATTCATTTTTTAAATAAATCACGTTTTGCCCTGAAGATTTTTTCTTTAGCCCTGATTAGTTCTCCACTTGGAGCGGTTTGTCACTGTGTAACTGAACGTCAGTAAAAGAAGACGGTGGTGTTGTAATTTTATATCTTCAGTGAACGGAGGTGAGACCGATCAGACAGGGTTTACAGGAAAATACGTGGAAACACTCATGTTTTATTGACTGACAGCTCTCAATTCTGCCAAACGCTAGCTCACTCAGTCAGTGTGAGGAAAAACTGGATATATGCCATACAGTTTTCTTAAATCAGTAAAGGGGAAACTGAACCAGCAACAGCCTCTGATGCTGAGCAGGAAAACAAGGTGTTTAATGTCTATATGAGTTCCAGTTTACGTGAACATGATATGAGCAGAGCATAAGGAAATATAATGTACTTTGCATGCACTGTAGCAGCTAAACCCAGACAGTGATAGCTTAGCTGTGTCTCCACTTGACTAGTGACACCAAACTAGCCTAGTTAGAAACGTTTGATATTTTATCAGTCTGGTAGTCCTACAGTGACAACATCTGACTCAAGTTTTATGATAAATCCAACTATTTCTGATCATGTCATACATTGAAGCGCTAAAATTACTGAAAGAACTATGAGTTTCACTTTACATAGTGTATTTTTGTAGGTTTGGTAGGTGAAAGTAACTTGAAAGTAATGTATTTAGCAATCTGATTACTGTTTATATGCAGTAATCAGTAATGTAATCAGATTACAATTTTAAAGTAGTAATTAGTAGAGATGTACTGATGTATCGGCCAATAATCTGTATTCTTTACTAATTACCACTTTAAAATTGTAAGGCAATTTGTCATGCTATCGGCCATCAGCTGATAGTTTAAAAACATCTGATGATCAGGGCCGATTATATCCTGTCAATCAAAAGAGGGCAGGAAAACACATAGATTTTGTGCTGTGTGTAAAGATGATATCTCTTGTGTGGAATGATGACAAAACTGCAGTTTGTAATCTCTGTAATCTCTGCACTGCTAAAATGTACACCGGACGCTGCAGCGGTGAAGAGGAGTTTCGGCGTGGAGTCTAATTTTTTTTTTTCCGAGCGGCTCGCGCTGAATTAAAGCAGTAATTACCAGTACACCGTTGAAAGATTTAAATGAAGATGAGTTGACAAAAAAGGTATATATTATACAGAAAAATATATTTGTAGAGTAGTATATTTCATATCCAGTTAATGTTAATATATATATAAAAAAGTTGATATTATATATTACCAGTTTGGTGTCAGTGATGAAGTAGAAATGCTTTTGTTTGTGGTGAGTGAATGTGAGACTAACCGGAGGTTTTTTTTAGAATTCAGTCAATGTTAATATGAATTAATAACATTCAGTAAGTTAAGAAATCTTACTTTAATCTTCAGAATTTAGTTCATGTGTTAATGTTCATTAGAGTAATGTGTTTTATGAGACCAGTTACTGTGAAACAACTTGTTGAAATGGAAAGAATAAAGTTTTTATTTCCATTTCTTTCAGAATTGTGGAATTAATTATTATTCATTTAAAAGAAGGTATTAAAGACAGAACTATCGGTATCGGTCATCGGTATCGACCGATATCACTCTGAATAATCGTTATCGGTATCGGCTCAGAAATTTAGTATCTGTGCATCTCTAGTAATTAGTAATCTGTAGTGGATTACTTTTTTTGAGTAAGTTACCCAACACTGTTTAGTACCTATATTTGTATATAGTTGTTCGGTGTATGTCTTGTTTTGCTTAATCCTTTACAGTGATCTCTGATTTGACCTGGTGGAATTAATTATACTAGGAAGAGAGAGAGAGAGAGAGAATTTGAGAAGAGAGGTGTACAAGGTTACAGGGAGAAGAAGAATAGATGGAAGGAGAGACAAATGGGGGTTTTAAAGGATGATTATATGCAGATATAAGGTGTTTTAAGGATCACTGCTGTGTACTCTCTGGTCATGACCTCCTCCTGTGGGACTCAACTACTCAGAAGATGGGGGCTTCCAGACTGGAAGAGCTTCATCAGACCCTTTTAAAGGAAGTCAAGATCATAATGCTAGAGGCCAGAAAGGGAACAAAACCTTGACACTGCTTTTTTCTCATTAGCACTTTTCTGCACTTCATCGTTACCTCACTCTTTACTTTTTCCATCCTCCTCAGCCTCCTACTCACACAACCTCATCTTTTTCTGGGTGCTTCCTCCTCACCTTGTCCCATTCACAGAAAACAAGCACATGCAGTAGTCTAAGACTCACTGGCCATAAAAGGCCGCTTTCCTCGTTCTCTCTCTTCTGTCCATGCGCTGTTGATGAGGCCAGTCTGCACAAAAGAACCAGAGAAGAGTGTTGACCCCAGTGCCACCTATAGCATCTTCCTTCCAATATACAAAAGTCTGCCTGCATTCTTTAAACGTGCATTTTCCCCCCTTTTCTCTTTCTCCCTGCAATGCTTTCTTTAATGTTTTCCTTCCCTCTCTTACACAGAGCCTTCCATTTTGGTCTCCTTGGTGAATAAAGAAAATGTCCTTGGGTGTTTTTTTTTCTCCTTGGCAAAATTAAATGATTCACATTTGTACACACTTGATCTGACCCTTTGACGTGTGTGTGTGTGTGTGTGTGTGTGTGTGTGTGTGTGTGTGTGTGTGTGTGTGTTCTTATGTGTCCACAGGTACTGTCTCATTATGCCTGAGCTCTTACTTGTCTTAACCGGGCCCAACTACAAAGATTGAACCGTAGAAATGAGACAGATATCTATAATGGAGAGATAAAACTGTGGTCAAAGAGAAAGAGAGATTGAATTCATATTCTTAAATTAGAGACGGGTTTATGGATGGAACCACCGTATGAAGACTGGACAAATGATAATAATAAGCAGCGCATGTGGACAGAGTAGAGCACAATGGAAGACTGAGGATTCATCCGGTTTTAGATCATTATCTGTTCTCATTGTTCTAAAAGAGAACTTAGCATACAACAATTTTCAGGATTATGAAGCAGACAAAACTCCAGCACAATGAAGAAAAAGAGAAGCGTGTACCCCTCAGCACTCTTACCTGCAACCATGAATGTTTTTTAATTGCTGGTGATTTTTTACTTGTTGCCATTTTGCACACCTCAAGTAAACTCACTGGAAAAAAAAAACAAAAAACAAAACAACCAGAATGAAAGCTGAGGAAGAATGGGATAAAGAGAGACAGAACAGTGACAGCAGAGAGAAAGAAAAGCTAAAAGAATGTGTTTGATTAGAGCTAGTGCTGCTTAGCGTTTAGCTGCAATGTGGAGCAGGAGTGCTATTGTGTATGCAGCACATTCTTGAGTGTTGCAGCTCACTGGATGAGCGTAAGAGAAAAAGGGAAATGTGCAGACTGACATTCTCTAATCAGATACAGCAATCAGAGGCCCAGAAGCGGCATTACGCCATTTACAGCTCCTTTAAATTTATAATCAAAAATTGAGCCACAGAAAGGGAGAGGGAGAAAGAGCAAAAGATACAGAGAGAAAAACAGAGAGGTGCAGGTCATTACATCTCTCTTTTACTGGGCAGATGAGAGCAATGAAAATTAATCAGTGGCCATTAGGCTGTATTTACTCACCACTGTGGGGGATGTGATCAGTCCTGCATTTACTCGAAACCCCCGCGCTATCTCTCTCTGTCTCTTTCTGCATCTCTTTTGCTCTCTATCCTTCCATCACCCATGTGATGGATAATCTGATGCATATTTCTCCTTGAACTCTGTAATGGGGGTCAGGGAAGCGGCAGGTGCAATATGAACTATGAATGTGTGTGTGCATGCGTGTGTATAAGTGAATGTGTTTGTAAGTGTGTGACCTCATCCACAAAATAATGAAAGAGGGTGGTGTGTGTGTTAGCTGAAGTAATATTTTCCCCAAAAGTTAGGGTTTGCATGGAAGAAGATATCTGTTTACATTGTGTGGTGTTGTATCATTATGTGTATGTGTGTGTGTGTGTGTGTGTATGTGTGTGTGTGTTTGTGTCAAGGAAACTAACACAGGAAGCAGGCCCAGTCGATTCGCTCTTAAATCAGCCACCTTTAATCTCTGCCAAGGACTCCTCCAGCTTGTGTTAGCCCTGGCCAAACACCACTAAAAACATCACAAATCACATGTGTCCATTGCTTTCTGCTGCTCCTGAGTAAGAGAGCTAACTCTTCATCACATCACGCTGGACTGGTCTTCTGACCTGCATTCAGAAGTGCCAACTTTCTACATTTCCAGAGTACGAGTGTAGGAAGGTTCGGCGAGCGAGGCGGCACTTGAAAGGCCTGGCACTGCCGTCCCACACCATTACAGCACAAAACCTCTTTAAACTGCTGATAGCAGCACAAAAGAGCCAGTGGCACACTCTCTGTGGCCGATAGGAGCAAACAGTTAATGATGTTTACTCAAGATTACCAGCCTCTCTCCATTAAACGTGGCTGCCTTCAAGAGAAAGAGAACAAGAGCGTAAAGAGAAGGTTTGTTGTTTAGCTGTTTGTTGGGTGTGACAGAGCCCAGGAGGAATGTCACTGTCTGGGTAAATGATTGGCCCAAGACTCATTGTGAATGTTTAATCCCCAACCCACTATACAGGTTAGATATTTGAACCTTTGGAAGGAAAATGTTTTGTAAGGTTTAAATCTTTATGTGTATTTAATGGTCTAGAGCTTGACACTGGGCTCAGTGCAATGAGGAATAATGTACTATATATGAACATTCAAGGGTGTGTATTGGCAATCAAATATGATAAGCATGACTTTGACATATGGCCAGTTCTGCCTTTCTTAGAAGCATATGCAAAAAAAAAAAAAAAAAAAAAAAAAAAAAAATCCAAGGTCCTGTTATTGACGTGGTTTTAAAATGTTGCATGTGATTGTATATGTTACTGGGTGGGAGGTGAATGAGAACACTGTGTCGCTCGGATCCTTGGGCCGTTGTCTTAGCAACTCACAAGTGTCCAAAGGAGGGATAAGCATAGCTGGGTTGAATAGCAAGCAAGGGTAAAAAACTTGGCAATTAAAAGCAATAGAAGTGACAATTAATTTTGTGAGAGCGCAGACAGAGTGCTGTGCCCTTTCGAGCATGCTTCATGCTCACCCTGTTCACAACTTAGTGTTTTAACCCATCCATGATGACCTTTCCACTCTTCGTTTCTGTACATCTGGGTCCAAGTGCTCTTTTCTCTGCAGTCTAAGTGGAGAAAGGCAAAGCAGGTGTTAGAGGTGACAGTCCAGTAGGATGGTCATTCTCAGGATTTTAAGAATTTTGAACAGGATTTTGATGATTTATTTAATTCTGCTAACTCTAAGAAGCTTATATATATATATATATATATATATATATATATATATATATATATATATGTCTGCATTCGGAGTAAAAAAGTGGGCATGGATCAATCCATAAGGTTTTAAAAAAATATATATATTTAAAAAAATCTAACTCTACCTCTTCTCATTTCCAAAGAAAAACACTGGAAAGTTCACAATTGGTCTCAACTAGATGCGTTTAGGACTGTTTAATTAATCCATCCATTCATTTTCTGTACCGCATATCCTACACAGGGTCGTGGGGAGCCTGAAACCTATCCCAGGGGACTTGGGGCACAAGACAGGGGACACCCTGGATGGGGTGCCAACCCATCGCAGAGCACAATTGTACACATATTTACACACCCATTCACACACTACGGGCAATTTAGAGATGCAAATCAGCCTACAACGCGCATGTCATTGGACTGGGGGGGAAGATGCAAACTCCACGCACATGTGGCGGAGGCAGGAATCGAGCCCCCAATCCTGGAGGTGCGAGGCAAACATGGTAACCGCTAAGCCATCGTGCCCCCAGTTTTATTTATCATGCTAATATTTTTGTATACACCTGCACACAATATTTCAAACAAATTTAATGTGTTTTATTTACCAAACTATAAACGGCCTAGCAGCCTGATTTTGACTCTTAAGGGTCAAAAATGGCCCGCAGCTATGTTTAACAGCAGAGAAAACAAGTGGTGTGCACTGATTAAATGCAGTCTTTCTGCACTGTTAAGAGGGAAAGGCCAGATATTGACAAAGTTTGTGATGAATGACAGGATGTTTCTTCATGAGAAATAGATTTGGGATTTAAAATTCAATTAAGCTGCTTCATTTTAAGGGTTTAGTAAAGGCAGGTCATTTTTGACCCTTTGGACACAGGGAGTATACATAATGTTAAGACTACACAACTTTTATCCTGACCAGGCACTTACTAACAACAAATAAATGCAGTGTCTAATGTTCACATTAATTAAAGTGGTCTTTCTTTGTCCCTGAGCTTCATATCTGACTGCTCACCCACATGAAAGTAAAAATCTCCCATTCACTTAAATTTTTTGTTGCACCCCTAGTCCCTTATTGCGCACCTCTAGTCTCAACCAGATGCCCTGTGGACCTTCACAAGCCTTCTAAAAATATAACAAACAAATAAATAAATGAAATTAGTGTGCTTTCTAGTGGTTTCTGTTTCTAGAACACATCACCTGTTCATTCCAAATATCATGTTCATATTCAAAGCCTACCAACAGACTATGTTTATGAATAAGCCGAGCTCCATGTGGGTGTCTGAAAGGAGAATTTTAGTTTGTAGAGTAGTCTTGAGTTTGCTCAGTGTTCAGTTACTCTGTGCCAGTGAGACTGAGGCTGTGTGGCTGCCAGGTGTCTGCTGCACAAAGCTGGTTGGAGACAGTATTGTACTCATCCTGAAGAGCCACAGATGATTTGTGCAAGAATGTATAATTTTCTCATTTCTTCCATGAGCTGTCAGCCTTTCAGAAATTAGCAAGGGGCTCTGACCTTGGTGTTCCATGCATAGTGAGGGAGAAGACGCGTAATGTATGCCATGTGGCATTTTAATCAGACACTCTCTCACACCCATCAAATCATCTCCATATACATAATTCATACACCTGTGGAGGGATGAGCTTTATTGCCACACTTCTGCAACATGGAGAGTATGATTACAGATTAATCTGTCTGATTCAGTGTTGTGTCATAAGAAGATAGTGCTCCTCTGTTTTCCTCCTTTTGAAACTAGGCACTTACTGTCTGACACTTTTGCTCATATTTGGCATTTCACTGGGTTCTGGGAAGGCACCTAAGAACCGTTTTGAAACATATCAGCAGTTACAAATAAGGGTACAATCAGGTCAAGTACCTGCATTAGCCTTAAAAATGTATACTTACCAGGACACAAAAAGAACCAAGGGTAACAAGAAAATTGCAACACAAACTTTGCATGTTCTGCAGTTAAGTAGGTATGAAGCTGGTCTGTAATTAGCAAATCAATAATTAGGTGTAAATACCATCTTCCAATTTATAGCCTGTTAGTGCATTATGGAAAACAGCCTCCACTGAGTAACTACCTACTATAGCTACTTTTAACCTAACAGTCATGTTATCAAGTAGATTATTACATTTTTCTGATGAGGTATCATATCAGTTTACCTGGTATTTGTTATCACTTATGACTGGGATTTGAGGGAAGAGGAACTGCTGAGCTGGCCTGCCATGTCAACTCCTTGTCTCTGTACCAGTTCATCTCCATTTTGATCTGACTAGATAATCTTCTGAGAGCGTTAAATTACTGCCTCTGTTATCTGGATAGCCTGGTCACATTGAGCTGGGCACCTGATCCCTGAGAAATGCGACAGATTCTAGCAGGTATTGCACCTGTACTGGAAGGGCTTAGTTAATCTTTGTTTGGGATCTAACCAAAGTCAAAATCCCATGGTTGTATTTTGGATGTTATGCTTCTAATGTTACATCTGTTTAGGTTTAATCAATGGCGAGGTACATTAGATACTTTGTCATGATATCAGAATTGATACTTTATATTGTCTTCTCTTACCACGAGCACTAATCACTAGACAGTAAACTGATAACACTATAATGTTGCATTTTGTCCTGTTAGCCTGGCCCCTCCAGGCTCAAATTTCAAACTCCACCCATGATACTTTTCCAGAATATTACATGCCATGTGCTCATGTCTTGTTTTGTTTCACTATCTCTGTCCACATCTACATTCACAAGTTTAGTTATCCTTGACCATGTCGGTATTGCCTGTGACTTGTTCAGTAGTGGAAAGAGTACAAAACACACTGACTTGAGTAAAAGTACTGCTAATCCAGTAATACTTCACTTCAGAATACTCATATAAGAATAAGTCATAGTTTACAAATTACTTATATATTATATGTCTACAATTGAGACAACGTATTTGAAAATGTTTACAACGTATTTGAAAAAATTTATATTTGAACAGTTAATTTTTGAACAATTACAGTATGTTAACTAACCAAGTGAGCTATGCTGCAGAGAACACCTCCATTATCAAACAGTATTAAAAGAAATGTAATATTAGCTAAATGCTGTTGAGGTTTCAGTAGCCTGCTAGGTTTGAAAACTAACTAGCAAGCTCATCATCTAGCAAAGATGTCCTTTACACATTATCCTTAGAATTAGCTATAAGCTGTAGCAGCACTTAAATATACTGTATACTGTAATTACCATAGCAAGCAATTGCTACTGAACATTGAAGTGAAATCTTACGTGTGGTACAGAGCTTTCAGACTGTGAAACATTAAAAAATCAGACCCTATCTCACTGATCAGACTACACAGCTACTAGACCAGGCTCTTGTTATATCAAAACTGGACTATTGAAATGCACCACTCCCGGGTCTCCCAGCCAGCTCCATCAAACTCCTTTAGTTGATTCGGAATGTAGCAGCCTTGTTTTCAACACAGCCCAAAACGACCATGTCACACCCCTCATAATCTTCTTCCATTGGCCTCATGTATCCACCCGCATCAAATTCAAGGCCTTGATGCTCACGTACAAGACCTTGTATGGTCTCTCCTCGGTTTATGTTCCCTCATGCAACCTGCGATGAGTTAATTACCGAGGCCTGGTAGTGCCTACTCAGCGAGGCATGAGGTCCCTTTCCAGAACCTTCAAACTGACTGTCTCTCAGTGGTGGAATGAACTTCCAACCTCAATACAGACATCAAAATCTGTCACTGTCTTCAAAAAACAGCTAAAGACCCACCTGCTGCTAAGTATTTGGTGCCTGAAGTGTAGACTTTCAGCGGCATACTGCTTTATGATTGGGTCTCGAAATTTAATTATACTTTTTTTTTTGCTCTGTAACTGGGATCAAAAAATAAATGTAACAATGCTGAATATTTAATTTTTAAAAAGCTCAAGTCAAAGGAAAATTACTCTGATTTAATTAAAAGTCGAGTTACAGTGAACTACTGTATGTAGTTGATACATTCCACCCCTGAACTTCTTATCCTCTTATTGGCATTGCATTCTTAAACTGGCAGTGTAGCTTGTTTGCTTTTACTATTTGTGATTGTATTCGTTTTTTATTAATATAATTTGTGAAATTATATCCTAATTTTTTTCTGATCCGCTTTTATTTAAGAAGCTATTATAAAATTAGGTCATGGCTTTCAGTTTACTCAGCCATACTATGTACAGTACCGATTACTTCGCAGCATTCAACCTCCATTGTTATAACAATTATAGATCTATACATTTGAATGTATAGGGGGGGAAAACGTCTCATTTCATTTGTGCTGTATAAACACTGTTGTGGTAACATTTGTGGAAATGACTACCAGTTTATAAGTTCACATGTGTACAACCAGAAATGTGAAACATGAACTTTATGTGATAATATGAACTGGCAGTAACCTCAAGCATCCTTTATCAGATGGAAAAGCTAACAGTACTTTGGGACAATGGTGCAGTGGTTTGAATAATACACAAAGGGATTAAACTGTTACACATTTCCCAGACTTTTAAGAGTATCTTTATTTATTTTCTAGAAAAAAATGCTGAGTTTATATTCTTGGTATCAGAAGCTACTGTCTAAAATTCATGGCTACTGAATTCCAGTCTAGTAAGCTTACCTTGCAACTAGCAGCCTTACTTTGTCAATCTGGACCAATTTGATGGCGCAGCAACAGCTACATTATATACACTAACAAACTATTATATACACTATCCCCTTTGTCCACATCTATCACATGTCGAAAATGCTCATTACTTTGAAATCTACTTTGACAATTCATATGTCAATTATATATATATATATATATATATATATGCGCGTGCGTGTGTGTGTGTGTGTGTGTATATTTATTTATTTATTTATTTATTTATTTATTTATTTATACCTACTCCCAAATAAGAATGAGGAACAGACATTTCCAAATGCTGCACTTAAATTAAGCTCTATCTTTGCGAGTGCATATGTGGATCTCATTCAAAACATGCATTTATGCATTTCCATTTGTGTGTATGAGTAGGTCTGTGCACGTTAGCAGCAGCCCTCTTCGTCTCTGTGCGTGGAGAAAGAAGCCATTCTCCCAGCAATCAGGGTTCTGCCTACAGGAGCCCAGCCAAGCCTCTCATCCTCAGCCTACTCAAGAGCTGCTTTAATTAACCATCATGCCACAGATGGGATCGATTTTAACCTCCTTCCCTCTCTCTCTCTCTATCTCCAAGCCTTTTTCAACCACCCCCCTCAACCCTACATGTCTTTTTCAACCTTCTTTCTCCAAAGTCTTTCACCCATTGCTCTGCCTCTCCCTCTCATCTTGTGCCCTCTCTCTCTCTGCTCTCTCTTTCCTTCCTTGTGCCTCTCTCTCTATATACAAGTCACATAATTGAACTGGAACAGTGCCAGACTCCAGCCCCCCTAGTCTGCCTGTTTCACCCGAAGCCCCTGGCCTCACCTGCTCAATACCTTATTAGTGTCAGGATCTGTGGAGAGCCATTGCGGATTAACGAGAGCAATATGAGATTGATTTCTGCCACGACAGATGAAATTGGGTTCTGCTCTTCTATCTGTATATATGCGTGTGTATATCTATAAGTCTGCACACTCGGGTACAAGCAAAAGTATGGTTTTACACAGAGTGTACAAAAGAGAGTATGGATATTCAGGAAATGTGGGGTTTTCTTTTTGGTGGGGTTTAGCAAAAAAGAAATATTTTCTGCAAACGCATGTTCTGATATGTGTCTATACATTGTATTTTATTCATTCTTTTTCCCTATCATTTTTAAATTCAAAGACAATATACAGGCAGGTAAGGTCTCTTTAATTTAGAAAATATAATCTCAAACACTGATTTGCAGGGTAATTATAATCAGCAATAATCTGTTGTAGCATATACTTGCTTTGCAAACGTTGCCTATTGAGAAGAAACTCAGGGCTCCAGAAGACTACGGCGGAGTCTGTCCGTTTTGCACATGACAGATGATGATAAATGAAAATGATGCAGAACATTTATTTTCATGATACCTATTTACTGTTAGGGTTTGTCTTTTGAATGATAAAACAGTAGAAGAGCAGGCTGTAATTAACAGATTAGCTGGTTACTTTAAAGAAATGAAATGTTCCAAAGAGTTTATGATTAAAAATGTAAAAAATATTTGCAAATAAACTTTTTATGCTGAAAAGACATCAAATAGCAAGATACATTTTTCAATGAAATTTATTTTAGTAAAACAAATTTGCTTTAAATTTCTAATACTAATACAGTAATAGGGAATATACCTATGCATTATTGTAAATAAAAATATATTACATTGGTTGTTCTGGAACAGTGGGAATGTATTGATCAATATTTGTGTGATATCATACTGATCACATATAAAAGCACAGCAGACTGTTGAGTAGTTGAAGACAGGCTTGCAATAGCAATAGTAGTAGTAGAGTAGTGGTAGTAGTAGTAATGCATTATGTCTGTGAATGGCTGTAGCTGGCCTGTAGGCAGAGTCTGAGCTTGTTGTGGTCTGATTTCTTGGAGTGTTTTTGTCAGAGTGTGGCCGTGTGTGATTGCCTCTCCGTCGCCAGTGTCAACCAAGGATAATGCTGCGGCCGCCCTCCCTGCCACAAAACAGGATCAGAGCAATCCAATTTCTGTTTCTCTGCAAAGATGGAATAATTTGCCATAGGGACAACTCGTCTGGGGTCTAGGCGATGATAAAGCAGTGTTAAAAAACAGCTATTACTAGAGGAATTGGGTTGGAGGAGGTTGACCACAGCTTCCGCCATAACACAGCAGAATGTGGAGGATTGCTCGCAAACAAGTTGAGCAATAGATAACCAGGGGGAAAATTTTAGGGGACTAACCAGCAATTTAGCCAAAAAGACAAAATGATCAGCAAATAAAAATGAGATATGGAGCTACATACGTTAAGGGCTTACCTCTCAATGCACAGTGATTTCTACAGGACCTGTTTCCAGTTAAACTGAGAGTAAATACTATCAACAGAAATCATCTACAACAAAATATTTGCAAAAGTGTTAACAAAGCCAATAACGCAGTGCTAACGTTACACACCAAAACACTTTAAAATAGAAATCAGAGTCAAGGAATCAGGTGTGTGCCACTTGCCACGACAAAAACCCCAGCTAGACCGAGAGCTATAAGGGCGCACACAAAATACAAGGAGCTCTCCAGAAATCACAGAGTTTTCTTTGGCAACAATTAACAAGCATAAATGCCTAATTGCTTTCAGGTGTCTTGCTCCTTGCTCTTTCCTCTCAACAAACTGTGACACTGTCACTAGAAGGGGGTCAGAAGTGATTTTTGTAGATGCTGGCCTTGCAGGAGATGAGAGCAGATCAGGGCAGGGGTTGGGGGTGCCAGAGTAATCAGGATGAGAAATACACCCCTGCCTTTCAGCACTGTGAGTCATACAGGTCCTTGTAGCTGAATGGGTCAGAGATTAGACCTCATGCAGACAGGGACCTCCGGTGTGCAGATGAATTCACCCACAGCCTTAGGTATACATCTGGTTATGTGTTTGTGAACAATTTGAGACAGGTTATATTTTATGAATATGAGAACATCTTTACAATAGGTTGAGTCCTTTTATAGTAGTGGGATTTACTTCATAATTATTCATTTATTCATCTTCAGTAATCACTGATCATGTCGGATCTAGATCCCATCCTGAGAACACTGAGTGTGAAGTGGGATTACTCCCTGGGCAGGGCACCATTCAAACACTCTTTCACATGTGGGGGCAATTGAGTGTAGCATCCAGCTCCTGCCATGGTTTTGGGAGGTGAGATTAAACCAGAGAAACTGGAGAAAACACTGGGAGAACATGCGAGTAAACACTGGGAGAAAACACTGGGAGAACACTGGGAGAAAACACTGGGAGAACATGCGAGTAAACACTGGGAGAAAACACTGGGAGAAAACACTGGGAGAACACTGGGAGAACACTGGGAGAAAACACTGGGAGAAATCACTGGGAGAAAACACTGGGAAAACACTGGGAGAAAACTGGGAGAAAACTGGGAGGAAACACTGGGAGAAATCACTGGGAGAACACTGGGAGAAATCACTGGGAGAACACTGGGAGAAAACACTGGGAGAACACTGGGAGAAAACACTGGGAGAACACTGGGAGAAAACACTGGGAGAAATAACTGGGAGAACACTGGGAGAACACTGGGAGAACACTGGGAGAAATCACTGGGAGAACACTGGGAGATCACTGGGAGAACACTGGGAGAAAACACTGGGAGAACACTGGGAGAAAACCCTGGGAGAAATCACTGGGAGAACACTGGGAGAACACTGGGAGAAAACACTGGGAGAACACTGGGAGAAAACACTGGGAGAACACTGGGAGAAAATACTGGGAGAAATCACTGGGAGAACACTGGGAGAAATCACTGGGAGAACACTGGGAGAAAACACTGGGAGAAATCACTGGGAGAACACTGGGAGAAAACACTGGGAGAACACTGGGAGAAAACACTGGGAGAACACTGGAAGAACACTGGGAGAAAACCCTGGGAGAAATCACTGGGAGAACACTGGGAGAACACTGGGAGAACACTGGGAGAACACTGGGAGAACACTGGGAGAAAACACTGGGAGAACACTGGGAGAACACTGGGAGAACACTGGGAGAAAACACTGGGAGAAATCACTAGGAGAACACTGGGAGAACACTGGGAGAAATCACTGGGAGAACACTGGGAGAACACTGGGAGAACACTGGGAGAAAACACTGGGAGAACACTGGGAGAAAACACTGGGAGAACACTGGGAGAAAACACTGGGAGAAATCACTGGGAGAACACTGGGAGAACACTGGGAGAACACTGGGAGAAAACACTGGGAGAACACTGGGAGAAATCACTGGGAGAACACTGGGAGAAAACACTGGGAGAAATCACTGGGAGAACACTGGGAGAACACTGGGAGAACACTGGGAGAACACTGGGAGAAATCACTGGGAGAACACTGGGAGAAAACACTGGGAGAAATCACTGGGAGAACACTGGGAGAACACTGGGAGAACACTGGGAGAAAACACTGGGAGAACACTGGGAGAAATCACTGGGAGAACACTGGGAGAAAACACTGGGAGAAATCACTGGGAGAACACTGGGAGAACACTGGGAGAAATCACTGGGAGAACACTGGGAGAACACTGGGAGAAATCACTGGGAGAACACTGGGAGAACACTGGGAGAAAACACTGGGAGAACACTGGGAGAACACTGGGAGAACACTGGGAGAAAACACTGGGAGAACACTGGAAGAACATGTGAAACTTGACACTGACAAATAAAGCCGTGTGTCTGACTACTAAAAGATCTAAATCTGACAGTATTGATGACACTTTGTTAAAAGGCTTATAATTCAAATTAGAACAATGACTTTTTATATGCTCTTACAATTACTTTGAAGTTTAACTTGTTTTCAGATGTAAGCTATCCATTTCAGCTGATAATCTTGACCAACCCTTAGGCCTCTAAGTGATTTCCAGGGGCTGATGGAGTGGAGCTGCCTGTCGAGGGTAGTGCAGTGGTGTGTGCGTGAGTCGCAGGGATTCATGGCTGTCCAGCAGGGGGGGTTGGCAGTTAGAGGAGAGGACCAATGGCTGAGGATGTGTGGCTAAGTGTCTCATCAGCATCCTACTCAGGCTCCAGGCCCACGCTCAAACTGCACCCTGACTTGATTGTAATTGCCTGAATTCGTCTCCCGCTGCTCCATCCTGGCAATATAACTGCCACATTTTAACCCCAGAGAGCCTAGCTCACGCCACATAGCTCCAGTGCTGTTAGAGGGGCATTGCGTCAGACTCCGCTATAGGGAAGTTTGTAATGCTTACATGTTCAAACTTGACATGGTCACATATGGACAGCACAATATGTACACATAAATAACAGGCTGGAAATAGGGTGCGGATTTCACAGCACATTCATGATATCAGAAAATGTGTTACATCCCTGAAAGTGAAAACAGCAGGTAAATACATTCGGAGTAATGTTACTGTATGTTAAAGTATTTGTTCAAAATAGGCAATTTTTTTAATGATTCAAAATATCTACATCTAATGTGCAGGGAATAATGTACTTTTGAAATATATGTGTATTTATATATACTTTTTTATGTAAGTACAATAATATATCTGACTTCCTGGTGCATGGCGGGGAGTGTGCGGCTTCTGACTGGCAGGGTTAACTTTAGAACTTCCCTGTGGTGTTGCTCTCTCTGTGATAATAGCTACTGGCATAATGAAGAGCAGCCTACTAGCCAACAGGTGGTCCTTTTTAAAGAGCCCAGCCACTGCACTCAGACTAGGGGAAAAAACACCATGCTAAAATGTGTCAGAATCTAATGTTCTGCAGAATGAAAAACCTGTTTTTCTCCCCTTTGTTCAGCGCTAGAGATTCAGCCTTGTTCCTTATTGTTCCCTACACAAACGAGCAACAGTCTTTTTTGACATGGAGCCATGGGGGAAGAAAGACTGAGGCTGACTAGTCACAGCAGGGCCGGGGAGGATTGGGGGGTGGGGGTAGGGGTGTGTGTGTGTAGGGGGGGGTTTCTTCGCTTCTTCTTTCTGAAGGGCTGAAGCCTATTAAGAGTTTGTGAGTTATGAATGGTTATGAGTCTCTCCCTCTTCCTCACACAATGTAAGAGGACATCGAGGGGGAGAAAAGGAAAATCTGACTGGCTTTTCTTGGAGACTGCCAAGAAGTCTTAATCACATCCACTGGGAACAGAATAGATATCACATGGGAGAGAAAGAGCATGAAAGTGTGGGACAGTGAGAAACCAGAGGGCAAATCAGGGCGGAAGTACCTATTGCCACAAGCAGAATAGAGGAGTAGAGTGGAGTGGACTAGGTGGGGGGTGGAGAACAGAATAAATCCTCTTGGACTCAAAAACGGACTCTGCTGCCTTTAACATCAATAAAATGGTTGTTATAATAAAACCAACAATTTACCTAAAATGCTGTATTTCTCTGTAGGCATATAACATAATCTTATGACTTCCAGGAGTTGAAATTTCCTTTTTTTTTGTTTTGTTTATTTATCCAAAAAAACTCTTTCTGATTGTCAGAGTTAAGACAATTTATTAACCTCAAATAGATACTTCTGTGCTGTGTTGCTTCCAAAACGAGTGACAAAATGCTGCAGTAATTAAAATTTTTTTTTATTTTCTTTTTTACAAAAGATAAAATTGACATTCATTGAGTGGTCCTTCACCTGCCTATTAAGCTGAATTCTCAACTCAATGGCTATGGGTCGAATGGATCCTAGCCAGGCATATCTAGGAACAAAAGCTTTTATTCACATCCATAATCCATCCGTTATTGTGCAACCAATTTGTTCTCGTTAAGCCACACAAGGGTCTCAAGACAGAGACAAAAGTTCCACTGTGAACAATAGCCAACTCCCCGTTTGCTTTGTCCATGCCTTCAAGTATGCACCTCCCATGGTGCATTGCATGCCTTTTTTGGGCTCAGAAAAGTGAGAGCAGAGGAAACAGTCTTGGCTGAACACCTGGAATAGACAGCTTTCACTTCCCTTCTCACTGGACGATGAGATTGCAAGCCCTCACACAGAGAACTATGACAAGTCTTGTGTTTTGACAAGCCCACACTTGGACACATTTGATAACTTGTCAGAGTGGAGAGGCTGGAGCTGGAATGTAAAGCTCAATTTCCAGGAAGAGAGCTCTAAAGTATAGCACTCACACTAAAAAGAAATTAACCATTTATTTTAACAAAAGAAAAAACGGACATAACTTTACGGTCCTTCGCAGTCACCAGTCCCAAGAGCACTCATAGAAGTAAAGGGTATCCCAAAGGTCTTCATACATAGGGGTTTATGTACCTACCGTATGCTAGCACCATGTCAGTTGTGCCTTTGCCAGTGGATGTTCGTGGATGTCCACTTCTCGGTTGGTCCGCAACACTTCCAGTCATTTTTAATTTGTTAACAAGTTTGGCAACATTGTTGTGTATGATGTGCTTGTCATGTTTCCTGTAAAAGTCCATTGCAGCCTTACCGAACCAACCATGAGAATGGTTTCAATACGTTCTTCTTTTGTCAAAGGCTATCTGAAATTTCATATACATATATACATATATATATATATACATATATATATATATATATATATATATATATATATATATATATATATATATATATATATATATATATATATATATATATATATATATATATATATATATATATATACACACACACACACACATTAAGGATGAAAAATTTTGGAAGATACTTTGCTAAAAGTGTTCATTTTCCCTACATATGGAGAATTTTGGGGACACCCTGTGGAGCTCATTATTAAACATACTGTATACACTTGTCTGTATACACCAGGCTTCATAAGGAAACTCAATAAGATTATCTGACGCACACAGCCCCTACAACTAAATTAATATCATGTACACATTCTCAGAAAAAAAAGAGTACTAAACTTTACCATTCCTCATTGCTAAAGTGGTACCACTCAAGCATACACCTTTTGCAGTTTTAGTATATATCCATCCATCCATCCACCCATTTACTATACCGCTTTCCCAAACAGGGTCATGGAGGAGCCTGGAGCCTATCCTAGGGAACTTAGGGCATGAGACTGGGGACACTATGGATGGGGGTACAGCCCATAGCAGGGCACAATCACATACACATTTATTAGTATGTATCATTTATCTAGAAAAGTGCATATAGTGTATCTTTAAAGTGTTACCCTAAAAGGTAAATTATGTGCTGTAAATAATTTTAAAGGTACACTATATCCACATCTCCAGGTGAGATACACAAAGGATAAGAGTGCCACCCTAGCGACAAGGAAAAGTCAGTTTAGTATACTTTTTTTTTTTATTAGAATGCAGGATGTATGAGGAAACGCCTTCCAAATGCTTGGCATTTACAATAACCTCAGGTTAAACCTAAGACAAGAAGAACTGAAAACAACCCCTCATAATACACAACAACAAATCAATTTATTATTGTTCAGACCTACGTAGATGAAAAAAGACCACAAAAACCACACACCTGCCACTGCAATAGCACTGCTGCAGTACATTATATATGATTATACATCATTATTACATTGCACATACTCTGTGCTTTCAAATTTACACCAGCAAATTTGAATCTTTCTGTCCTGTACACCAGTGTCAGCTTCGAATGTGATTCTACCATTGATTAGTCATTGTTGTGCTAATCTTACCATTCCACTCTAAATTCTAATTTCCTCCACAACAAAAGAATCGCCTCATTAGTCATGAATTTCAAACACAGCAGACAGTGGTCAGTATATAATGCAATGAACACAGAGGCTCAAATCACTGTAATCAACTGTGCCTAGATAGGGCAAAATGTGACTGGAGCTCCTGGGTGAACTACTGCACATGTGGCTTCACACAGGCTCTTGGTCAGAAGAAAGGGAGCAATCTTTGCAGACTAATTGTCTGTTCATAGTGTGGGGAATCCGTAATCAGGTCATTTGTTGCAATGGCAGGCTGCAGAGGTGAGCAGAAATGCACAACCGCACTCTGCCTGCAACCCCACAATCAGTCTGCTCTCTCCACACACACACACACAGTCCTGATGGTCACACTGCTATATTTTTGTATCTTTTGTCTTTAATGTATCTTGCTACATAGCTACAGACCTGTCAACACCAGATTATAAAATAAATTACTTACTACTAAAAATGATGTAAATCTACACAACAGCCACATGCTCAATGAGCATCGTGTTTTGAGAACTGAATCAGAACTGACGTAATATAAAAAAGTAAATATTGTCAAGCTGTTTCAAATTCTCTCGAGCTTATTGTCAGTGTTTTTTTTTGATACTTCATTCAATTCTACAAACATACTAAACTTTTAAGTTTTTCGGTTAACCTTATAGGTGGCTCCCAATGTCTGTGCGAGTTTCCTTCCGCGTTTCCTCCCACCTCCAATAAACATGCCAGTCGGTGGATTGGCTATGGTAATTTGTCCCCAAGTGTGAATGTGTGCGTGCATGATGCCCTGTGTTAGACTGGTGTTTTCCTCCAGGGCCAAGGAAAAAGCCTTTACTTTAGGTCAGAGGTTCTCAACCTTTTGCAACTAAAGCCCCCACAAGCCTCCCCGATCATGTGGTACCCCACCCCACCCAATATTGGAGGAGACCAGGTATAATAATTATTTATTCTATTTTTTAAAATTACATTTGTGTTTTTGTACTTTTTTAAATTAATTTTTGTAACTTTTATGATTTTTAAATAAGTTTTATAAAACTATATAACAGACAGGTGATGAATATATAGAATATATATATAGAATGATATAAAATGTTTCTGAACACTATAACTACTTTGAACAAGAGAACTAGGCTGTTATAACGTCGACTATTTTACATATAAAACATGTTGTATTACAATCGTCTAGCATTCTAAAATTATTCACATAAGAATGATGTAAATTGGGACGAAGGGCACGTCACGTAGACGCAGAGAGAGGTGAGAGTGCAACGTGAAAGCAAGACCTTGCGCTTGCAGGACAGCACTGTGATATTTGGAAAGTTGCTAACATTTGTCCAAAAAGCCACTAGGCGCCTTTTTTTTTTTTTCAAAAAAAAGTTGGCAACACTGGTCTGCACTGACAGCTAGATAAAAGGTAGGCTAAGCTCCGCCTCTCCCCAGCAAAAATAAAACACAGGGTGGAGGGAACGCAGGGTTTTTCATTCATGCACATTCTTTTTGAAATGCAATAAAATACACATAGTCCCCAAATGATGCCCTGTCTGTGCTTTTTCTTCTTGAAAACAATTTGCGCCCCCCATTTCCCATCTCTCTGCATCCCCCCAAGAGGGGGAATGTAATATTCTTAAAAATGGAATCAATCAGTCTGTACAGGATTTTGCAAAGTTAATTGTGCTGTTTTGCAGAAAACTACTGGAATTGGCAAAATTCCAGTAATTTGGCAGTAATTTAAAATTGGCAGTAATTTAAAAAAAACTGCAAGCTCCTCCGAATATTGCAGACTTTGCTTGATTTCTGTGATCGCAAAATCACGAAATCCTGGAGGGACTGATCAATGGACCAAAGCTAGCAGAAACAAATGAATCACAGTTCTGACAAAGGTCTCAGACGTTATATAAAAAATGTGAACGTGTTGTAGTGTGTCTGTGTGCAAAATATTCAAATGCTCAATATTTTAGCAGAAAACAAATATATTTACAAAAATGAACATGACAGCATGTACAGGTCTTCTAAACTCACAAATCAGATGCGTAGTAAGTGAAAACAATTCATTTTAAATTCATGAGAAGTGTACAAAAAAAACCCCTAGATAAATCTCAGAGTGGAGGTACACTGTTGAACAACTGTGTGTTTGTCAGAATGGAAACTCCCTCACATCCCTGGATTGGAACTCATTTGCTCTTTTCAGTAAAGCAGTTCTAACTGCGCTGATCTTCCCATCCAACTCAGACAGGCTGTAGCTCTGCAAAAACAAGACAGTTTGTTAGTCTGTATGCACAGTTTAACGTGGTGACCGGCCAGAACACTTGATAAATATCAGAATGCAATTTACCTGAGAAACTGAGAATTTTGGACGTTTGTGCGAGTAACTCTGAAAGGAGAAATAACGGATTAGGATATAGGAAAAAGCAAACTGATATCCTTTAGTCTCCCTAAAAAATAGCAGTGTAGACTAAACAAAACCTGAAGTTTTTTTTTTTTAGACTGAGTGATTACAGCAGTCGTTTAAGATGATCGCTTTTCGAGCCTGTTTTATACTTCTGCATTAACATACGTGTGTCTTTGTGTCGTGATTCAGACTAGGGATCATGGGTAAACGCGACAGGCATAGAGGTAGTACCGCACTACATTTACTTCGTTACATCTACTTGAGTAACTTTTTGAAAAAAAAAAAAAATTTACTTTTAAGCATAGGTTTAACTGGCCAGATTTAAACTCTTACTCAAGTTCATTTTTAATCAAATACAAGTACTTTTACTTCACTACATTCGGTGGCATTCCTCAGTTAGTTAAATATTAATGAATGTATGTCGTTTTAATAATTAGTGTACATCACATATAATAAGGTCACGAGTCTCGCGATATGCTACAGTGGTCCGAATGCGTCCGCAACAACCGCTCACTTTTATAGAGGCTCAGTCCTGGAAGATAATGGCCAAAGAGGGGAAAGAAGTGAGCGTGTCCATGGAGGCAGGATACACACAGGCTCACTCTCTCACACTCACTCCACATACTTTCTCTTCTGTAGTGTTCCATAGTCTTTTCTTTTGCTCTCAGTTGTCTTGTTGCAGATGTTGACAAGTTTGTGTTGTTTACATGTTGTGAAAATAAAGACAGTCAGAAATACAGTCCGGAAAATGTTTGTTTTGGTGTGTGTGAGAGAGATTTTGTGTTGAAAATGACAGGTTGTGTGTTATTGCACCCATCACAGGATTGGGATATGCAGCTTCATCTTGAACCCAGGTTTTATATCATATAAACAGAACAGACAGACTTTCAAGGAGAGGTGTAACTTAGACTACATGGAGAACTGTGAGATTCAGAATTTTCCGTTCATTTTAATCAGATCTGAAGTAACTTGATACTTGAATAGTCTTCTCATTATATACTTTATTACTATTACTCAAGTAACTGTTAATGTTATTATTTTTATTGTTACTTGAGTAATTATTTTTATAAGTAGCTTTACTTGTACTTGAGTAAAAGTTTTGACTACTCTACCCACCTCTGATAACTACCCATTGTGTGAACCTGCTGTGCTATGGAGCGAGCACGTGCTGATCGGTTTCTGGACAGGTGCGTTAGTTGCGTACACAGAAACCTTTGGATGAGACGTTCTGACATTTCTTCCATGGGTTTATTCAAATTCAGATGAATATTGTTTAAATCAGACTGATACTGTTCAGAATACATCTGAAGTGTAAACAATAAAATACTAAATATTAGTCTTCTAAAATTGAGCATGTGAAAAACTTTAAAACGATAGAAACGGATGAAAAACGCTTTGTAAAAACCCTCAGTATAAACATGTTTACTCTGTTAGAAATACTAAATAATACCTCTATGATAAAACTCTTACACTGAACAGCTAGTGTAAATGAACACAAGTGAGTACCCCCCCCATTTAATTTTTGCTTCACACACAGCAATATGATCACATTACTGTTTATAAATTTATTTACAGAAAACTACAATCGTATATAGTCTGCACACTTTACCTTCTCTAAATAAACTTTACCAGCAACTAAATAAAAACAAAAACTAAAGCATCCGCCAATCAGTGATTGACAGAACTGTGGATTGAAACAGTGGTTATCTTGAAGTGCTTCCATACAAAATTCGCTCACACTGCTGAATACAGACGAGTTAAAACACTTCACAAATGCTTTGAGTGAGAATTTAGTTGCTTAATAACTAATCACATTGCCCAGCACTTTTCAAAACAAACTTCTGTCTGTTTTATATTCTATTATTATTCCTACAGTGGAACACGGAACTTACACTGTTTACGGCTCTTCTATGCTGTAAATTTTCCTGTGGTTCACGTGACAGCGTCTCCTAGAGGACCATCTAAAGTGCAAATATGGATCCTTTACGCCAGTGGTCACCAACCCTCTTTCTTGAAATCTCCCTCAGTGCAGGTTTCACCTCCAACCAACATCTAACACACCTGTTCTAGCTGAACAAGAACTTCTTAAAGCAATGATTTGATGGGCACGTGGGCACATTTATGGTTGGAGCTAAAGTCTTCAGGAAAGTAGATCTCCAGGAACAGGGTTGGTGACCACTACTTTACACTGAAGTCCTGGCATGCTCGCAGAAATATAAATCAGCACTCACACTGATGAACTGAGATGATCTCTAATAAAATCTTGCCTGAATTCTATAACAGACTGCACAATGTGTTCTCCATGTCAGATTACACAATGCGGAGCCTCTAATTACAAACCCGTGACTAAAGATTGTTCTGTTTACATCATCAATCAGAAAATGGGGTTGCATAAACATACCCTCGGTATAATAGCAGCACTATTATGCCTAGAGAAAAGGTGAAAGAAGAGGAGCTGGGAGCTGTACATGGCTGCGTAAACAAGGACAACATTCTTCAGAGTGAGCATGCATGGTAATGTTATATTAATTAATATGTGAGAAAGTCAGTATTTTAAATGATAGCTTGCTCAAACAAACATTTCCAACGTGCCTAGATAGTTCCAACATCCTATTAGTCCACAATTCCAACATCCTATCGGTGGCTTTTTGATGAGCATCGTAGAAACAGTCACACTCTTGGTTAAAATCTAAGCACTTCGGACAGTGCTAGAACGGTTTTGTCCAAAATCAGCTGCAGATGAATATGTTATATCATTCGTTCTAAGACTGCAAATCTCAACTTGAAAAAGAATGCTGTCTTCAACAGCAAAACGGACCAAATATTTTTTCCAAACAAACCCAGCAATTTTCTATTATCTACAAACATTTGCGTGAAAGATTGGAAAAAAAAATTAAACAGCTTTAATGTTATATGGAATGACCTTCATATACCATTAAACATTTTAACATTACAGTGAAGCAAACTGCAATCCACCCATCACAGCCAACTGACTTTATCAGCATTAACTCAGCCACTCATTTGCACAGCACTGATTAGCATGATGGAGAAGAGGCCATCTACTTTCATACTCACCCAGAACCCCCACTCATCTACTCTGTCCATGTCCTCTCATCAGCCACTAGCAACTTGGATTAATTTCAATCACTTTTCAGCATGGACATAAACACATTTGGGAACAAGAGCAAGTCTGATTGGCTCCCAACTCAATGGCTCAATTAAATCATTGTTTTTGTTAAAATGGAGTAGCACAATGTAAAATGTTTAACATATTTTATAGTGTGCTCAATACTCTTCTTTCTAGGCACTACACTCTCTCCAGCTATCTCTCTCTCTCCAACTCTCTCGCTCTCTCTTGCACACACACAGACACACACAGTAAAGGACATGGAAATCAGCCAGCTCTCTGTGCAGAACTGAACTAAGAGAAATAGAAGGGTACAAGAGCACTTACTCAGCTAACTTTGATAGGCTACAATCTGACATGGGTAAATTCTGAAGAGGAGGGAAAAATATCACACATATCAGATTTTAATGGCTTTGAAGAACTCTCTGATTGACCGTCATGAGTGGAGAAAAGAAAAGAAAAAAAAAAACAAACAAAAAAACCACATAAGCCAAATGTCTGTGGAATGGTTAAGAGAAAGAGTACCATGCAGCAAACAAAAGTGCTCATATGCTGATAAGCCACTGGCATCAGAATAGTTTTCTGTTAATGTTTCAGTTTGGATTCATTTATTCAATTCAGTTGTATAAGCAGTTTTTACAGAAATCTGTATATAGATTTACACCGATCAGCGATAATATTAAAACCAACGACAGATGAAGTGAATAACAATGATTGTCTCGTTACAATGGCGCATGTCAAGGGGTGGCATATATTAAGTAGCAATTTAACAGTGAGTTCTCGAAGTTGATGTGTTTGAAGCAAAATAATGAGCAACTGACAAGGGCCAAACTGTGATGGACGACTGGGTAAGAGCATCGCCAAAATGGCGGTCTTGTGGGGGGTTCCCGGTATGCAGTGGTTACTTGGGACAAAGAGGGCACCAGGATGCACTATGAGAAGAAGGGAAGTCAGTGAAGGACATGTGATGCTCTGGGCAATGTTCTTCTGAGAAACTTTGGTCCTGGCATTTACGTGGATGCTACTTTGACACAAACGACCTACCTAAACATTGTTGCAGACCAAGTATGTAGATAATATTACTCATGTACATAAAATTACTAGGATAGCCTTCTTTCATCTCAGAAATATTTCTAAAATAAGAAACATATTGTCACTACATGATGCGGAAATACTAGTTCATGCATTTGTCACCTCTAGATTAGATTACTGTAATGCCATACTGTCTGGATGTTCCAGTAGGAATACAAATAAGCTCCAATTAGTCCAGAATGCAGCTGCTAGAGTCCTAAATAGAACTAGAAGATACGACCATATCACACCGATATTATCAATACTGCATTGGCTCCCAGTAAAATCTCGCATTAATTATAAAATACTTTTATTAACCTATAAAGCACTAAATGGTCTCGCGCCACAATATCTAAGCGATCTTTTGGTTTTATATGATCCGCCACGCCTACTTAGATCAAAAGATGCAGGCTATCTGACGGTACCTCGAATAGTGAAGGCTACAGCAGGGGGAAGAGCTTTCTCTTATAGAGCCTCACAGTTATGGAACAGTCTTCCTATTAGTGTTCGGGACTCAGACACAGTCTCAGTGTTTAAGTCTAAGCTTAAAACGTATTTGTTTACTCAAGCCTACCCTGACTAGATTCTGTTCTACTGCTTCGCAGTCATAATTATCTTTTTCCTCCCTCTCTCCTTTCGCCGAGCCCCACACGAATTTATGGAGATACTAGAGATCCAGATCCTTTCTGCCTCTGGATGGAGCTCAAATCTTCTTTAATTCCAGACTGCTGGGACTACGGCTGCGCTTAACGCCATACAGACTTCATATAAATCCACAATGAACTTTTTCGCACTATCTGTTGTTACCCAGATGAGGATGGGTTCCCTTCTGAGTCGGGTTCCTCTCAAGGTTTCTTCCTCTTAAAACATCTTAGGGAGTTTTTCCTTGCCACCGTCGCCACTCAGTGGCTTGCTCAGTTGGGATAAATTCGCACCTTTAATATCTGTATACCATGTTGATATTTCTGTAAAGCTGCTTTGAGACAATGTCTACTGTAAAAAGCCCTATACAAATAAAATTGAATTGAATTGAAAGTACACCCCTTCATGGTGAAGGTATTCCCTAATGACAGTGGCATCTTTCAGCAGAATGATGTGTCCTGCCATACTGCAAAAATTGTTCAAGAATGGTTTGAACATGAACAAGGACTTCAAGGTGCTGACTTGGCCTCCAAATTCCAAGATCTTAATCCGGTCAAGCATCTGTAGGGTGTGCTAGACAAATCCAATCCATGTATGTCCCACCTTGAAACTTACAGGACTTAAAGGATCTGCTTAAAAGATCTTGGTGCCAGATACCACAGCACACCTTCAGAGGTCTTGTGGAGTCCATGCCTCAACAGGTCAGAGCTGTTTTTGTAGCACAAGGGGGACCTATACAAAATTAGGCAGGTGATTGTAATGTTATAGCTGATCGGTGTATAGTTAGATTCCTAATGAGCATGCCTGAGGCAACAGTGGCAATAAAAACCTTTCAGAGATGACATGAGGAAGAATCAGACTCGAAAGGGAAGCCATACTCTTCTGGGTGACAATAGAAAGTGAGATTATAAATTATTACTCTTCTAAAGATGTACACTATAAAGTTAGACAGTACTAAGTATGTTAAAATGATTTTCAGTATAAGCATCACAGTCTTTTTGATTACAGAAGCAGTTCTTAGGTACAAGCACACAGCATCGTGTGGAGATTATCCACTGAAGAAAGGGTGAGACTTGGGCCTAACTGTTTTTGGGAAGTGGAATCTTTTTTAGGCTATCCACCTGAGTCCATTGATAATGACTGCCAAGACGTAACTCATAACTCTGGCGGAACAACATCTATTTCCTAACATACACTGTAACTACATTGAAACCTACACTATTCTAGAGAGCTAGCCTTTACTGAAGAATTCAATATGTATCTAGCGTTCCCCTTTCAACATACAAAAACAGCCTCTCCATTTCCCTGCCTAGCACTTACCGTGGAGTGGAAGTACTCCGGGGAAAGACCCTCAAGCTCCAAGATTCGATCCTCTAACTTCTTCAACCGCTGGTAAATGCTCTGAGGCACAGGACCTGCTATAAGACATCACACACACAGAGAATACTTTGCCATTTTAGTGATGTATGTAACTGCCAAGAACTAGAGCATAACTGTATTAGCATATTTACCAAGCATTTTCATTTAGTGAGATGCATCACAGGCCAGGTGGACACAGGCCACATGGCTAAACGAAAATTTCTCATGGAAGTTAGACTATTAGATATGATATGATAGACTATCCCTATCATATTAGGGATGGGCAATATGGACTTAAAACTGATCACGATATTTTCTGGTATTTATTGCGATAATGAGATCAGTGACGATGTAAAATATAGTACCATTCACCACTGTTTTTGGTTACAAGTGATAGCTGTGATCTTGAGAGTCTCAGAAACACAAACATTGATCTAAAAGTAAAATAGATTTTCTGTAACCAAACCAGTTCAAGATTGTAGATGTAGCTCCTCGTTTAGCGATAAACTGCTCCTCAGCTTCACGTTCACGTTTCGCTCTACACGTGAGCTGCGATTAGGTCGTAGACCATCGCACAAACAAATACGTCATTTACTAGGCTTTATCATTATTACCGCAGGAAGACTATTTCTAATTGAGGGGAGAATTTCTACCGATATACCGCAAACGATAAGATATCGTTTCATATATATTTCATATATATCTGACCTGCTGTTAGCTTCAGGTGAGCTTCTATGTTGTGTAGCCGCTCCTCGATGACAGGGTTTCCACAGTCTCTGCTGTACGAGCCTTGCTGCTGCTCTCCCTGCTCAGAGCGCCCACCACGTGTTTGGGGCCCATATGTATTCACCACTCGGGTCACTGAAAGGCCATTTAATTAAGAAGACAGTTTGCACATTAACGTGTAAAGATATGTCTTCCTTGTTTCTTTATTATGGTCAGCACAACACTGCAAGCACAAGAAACAAGTTTAAAAAAAAAAAAAAAAGACCAACAACAATCATCCGGAGACTGTCTTACCTTTGACATGACTCTTGAAACCTGGATAGGGTGTGAAGACTGCATCAGTTCTGGCACAACTGTTTTCTGTAAAAGAACCATATAAACCACAGCTCAAAAACAAAACCATTTGAGGTACACTTAGACTCTTTCACACAATGCGCATAAGTAAAACAGCATATGCAATACATTTACATTATCTATTTATCGGCATAGAAAATCCACACGCAAAGGGACCTAATGGTGTATCCCAGATTTTAACTGCTATCTGACTGCTCTTAAGTGCTCAGAACAGGCCAAAACAAGTTATATTTTGAACCTGCACTCTTAGACTTGCTCAAAAAACATGCAGCGTGACCTGTCGCCTGTAGAAAAGCAGCACTTTTTAAAAGATTGTCAGTTGTTCTGCACAACTTCCACACCTCTCCTCTGGTGCCCTCTAATCCTCACCCTGATTGCAGTTGATCACATTGCAAAACTCCCGCACATTGTTTTCATTGATCTCCAGCTGTTTGCGCTCTATAAATGCAGAGATCCTACGTTCAATCTGAGAGAGAGAGAGAGAGAGAGAGAGAGATAAGATAAAAAAGAGTGGGAGAAGAGAGAGGGATGTAAATGAGTGTCGAATTGATGAGCTATTGAAAGAAATCAATCCGCAGTCGGCTTTTTGTTGTTGAGCGATAATGAGGATCAGTATGTGTGTGTGTGTGTGTGTGTGTGTGTGTGTGTGTGTGTGTGCTGCTACATGAATAACGCGCGAGTGCAGTGGACACAATTATGCCAAATATCAAAACATTTTACACTCAACCATTTCAGATAGCAGAGATTGCTCTGGCCATTTTGTTATAGTGTCTGTACAGTAAAAAAAAAAAGTATAAACAATATAAAAATAAAGGTGTCCTTGTCTTTCGCCCACATGCAATTTCACTGAGTAATGAGCATCCACTTAATAATACAGCGTGAGCCTGGTCCTCTCTCAGGACTCTCCAACAGGCTTCCTATTCATCACTCACTGAGGGAGAGCAAGCACAGAGAGAGCCCTCCATTCAAGCTGCACTAGCTGCCTCCCAGAGCCACAGCAAGAATCAGAATAATTCAGTACCCACATCAACCACAAGACCACCTAGGATTGATTCAATTTAGACAAAGCAATAGGTAACGTTGGACATACTGGCCTTAACTACTTACACACAATACCATTTAACAGCAGGGACTCACAATATGTAAAATTTACACACCCCCCCCTCCCCTTTTTGGAATAAGGTCATAAATTTTTAGTCATTACATTTTTTAGTCATTTAGTCCTACATCATCTACACATCAAATAATCAGCTGCCTCAAGACACTAATATGCAGTTACAAATTAAACATATTAGAAGCCAAAATCTCACACACACACATACACACACACACACACATACACATTATATATATATATATATATATATATATATATATATATATATATATATATATATATATATATATATATATAAAATAAATCACAGCTGTCATGCTGTAAAATTTGGATGTGAATCACACAGCAAGTATCAGTTACGTCATCCCCTCAGCAGGCCCAATGTTATTAAGGCACCATATTTTGCCCTAATGCATCATCACCTCCAATCCAGAAACTAGTTTGGTTATTCTGGGCTGGAAATGTTGTACTGATGGGTATAGCAATATCAGGACTGCAGAACATAAAGCACGTTTTTGATTACCCAACTATAAGTGCAAAGTAGAATTTATATAGGATTTGCATTCTTGGGGACATTTTCTTTATTTCAGCTTTTATTGACCATCTGCTTTGAGAACTTGATTCAGCATGTCACCCTTCCTTTACACTCTCAAGCAATCTCAAGTATGACAAACTGCCAATAGCCAGTCAACTCCAACAATTACTTTGCAACAGAACAGCTTCACTGCATCTTGCCACAGATTCTACTCTCTGGAATTCTCTGGAACTGTAATAGAGGGATAAACACCATTCTTTCCAAACAATATTTTCTTTATTAGAGAAGAGTACTGAATAACACACCCAAAATCTCAAAATAGGTGTTTGGGTTGTGATCTGGTGGCTGAAGGCCATAGCATATGACTTGCATCATTTTCATTCTCATGAAACTATTCAGCGAGCCCCCGTGTCCTGTGGATAGGGAAACTCCCATCTGGATAGAAATATTTCATCATACCATAAAGGTGTTAAGTCAGAATAACTTTGTATTGAAATGACACTTCCTTGTAAGGGGACAAGTAGACTGAAACACCTGAGCATCTTATCCATACAGTGCTGTGAAAAAGTGATTTCTTCTGTTTTGTGTAGATCTCACACTAAACAGTTTCAGAAATTAAAACAAAATCTAAGATAAAACAAAGGCAACCTGAGTGGACACAAAACACAGTTTTGAAATGATAATGTTATTTATTGAAGCAAAGAAGTTATCTAATACCAACTGGGCTTGTGTGAAAATGTAGTTGCCAATTCCCCAAATCTATGAAACTGAATTAATAATGGGGTTCAGCTGGACTAGATGCAACCAGGCCTGATTACTGCAAACCCTGTTCAATCAAATCAACACTTAAATAGAACTTTTTCAACAGCATGAAATTGGTTAAAAGGTCTTACACAGTAACACACAATGCCAAAATTGAAAGAAATTCCAGAAATGATGAAGAAGAAGGTGAATGAAATTCATCAGTCTGGGAAGGGTTACAAAGCTATTTCAAAGGCTCTGGGACTCCCAAAAAACAAACACAGTGAGAGTCGTGATTTCCATATGGAAAAACTCAGCACAGTAGTGAACCTTCCCAGAAATGTCTGACCTTCCAAAATTCCTCCAAGAGCACAGCAACGGCTCATCCAGCAAGTTCCAAAAGAGCCAAGGACGACAACAAAGGACCTACAAGGCCTCTCTCACATCAGTCAAGGTCACTGTTTATGACTCAACTATTAGAAAGACACTGGGAAAAAATGGCAACCATGGAAGGGTGGTGAGGAGAAAACCACTGCTAACCCAGAAGAACTTTAAAAATTGCCAAAACACATTTGATCCTTGAGTTTGATGATCCTCAAACCTTTTCGGAGAATGTTCAGCAGACTGATTATTTGAAAGTGGAACTGTTTGGAAGACAGGGGTCTCATTACATCTGACATAAACCAAACACAGAATTCCACAAAAAGAACATCATACCTATGGTCAAGCATGGTGGTGGAAGTGTGATGGTGTGGGGGTGCTTTGCTGCTTAGAAAATCCTAAAGGAGAATGTCTGGTGTTTAGTCCATTATGCAGCAAGACATTGATCTAAAGCATAGGAGTAAACCCTAGTCCTAGAAGTAAGTGAAAAACTGAACTCCAGGTATCAGAAGCATTAGGTTGCAGTTACTAAATAAGTTGCAGTTGCTAAAGGTGGCAGAACCAGATTTTAAGTTTAAGGGGGCAATTACTTTTTCACGTGGGTGACAGGATAACTTTTTTGTTTCAATAAAATAAATTCATAATTAAAAACTGTATTGTGTTTTTACTCAGGTTGCCTTTGTTTTTTGTATTTTGTTTGACGATCTAAAACTATTTAGCATGAAATATACATAAAAACAAGAAGAAATCAGAAGAAAAACTTTTTCACAGCACTGTATGTGGGTCTTCCCCAAACTGCTGCCATAAAGTTGGAAGCAAGCAATTGTATAGGATGCTTTGTAAGCTGTACCATTACAATTTCCCTTCACTGGAAGTAAAAAGAGGGGTCGATGGAGACATAATTTGCCACGAATGGAGTGTAAGAACTTGAATGGCCTGCACAGATCCCTGACCTCAACCCCACTGAACAGCTTTGGGATGAATTGGGATGCCAGCTGTGCCCCCAGGTCTTTTCGTCTGACATCAGCGCTAGACCTCACTAGTGCTCTTGTGGCTGAGTGGGCAAATCCCCACAGTCATGCACCGAAACCTAGTAGAAAGCCTTCCCAGAAAAGTAGAAGTTATTATAACACCAAATGGAGGTCTAAATCTGGAACAGTATATTCAAAATGCACATATGAGTATTATGGTCAGTTGTTTACAAAACTTTGGGCATACTGTGTAATTACTGATGACGTGACTGCTGACAAAAGCATCAGTACGGGAGCATATAGGGCTATATTAATTGCTCAGTTTCAGCAATAAGCATCAAATTTCACTGACCGGTGGTTGACAGTGCAGATGGACAATGACCTGCAGCATATTTCGAAAGCAGTCCAAGACTTTTTTAAGGCAAAGAAGTGGAATGTTCTGCAATGGCCAAGTAAATCACCTGACCTGAATCCAACAAAAAGTATGCATTTCACTTACTGAAGGCAAACATGAAGGCAAACATGAAGGCAAAATGCCCCAAGAACAAGCAGGAACTGAAGACAGTTGCAGTAAAGGCCTGGCAGAGGAACACAAGGAAATACACTCTGTCTGGTGATGTCCATGGGTTCCGGACATCAGGCAATCACTGACTACAAAGGAATTGCAACCCAAGTATTAAAATGGCAATTTAATTTATGATAGTTTTAGTTGGTTCAATTACTTCTGGGCCTTTAAAAAGTGGGAACCACATATAAAAAGTGCTTTAATTCCTACACCTTTCACCTGATTGGGATGTACACCGATCAACCATAAGATTAAAACCACCTGCCTAATATTGTAGGTCCCACTCCCCCCCCAAAAAAACAGCTCTGACCCATCAAGACATGGACGCCACAAGAATTCTGAAGGTGTGATTTGGTATCTGACCCCAAGACATTAGCCCCAAGTCCTGCAAGTTGTGAGGTGAGGCCTCCATGGATTGGACTTATTTGTTCAGCACATCCCACACATGCTCGATCTGATTGAGATCTTGGGAATTTGGAGTCAACACCTTGAACGCTTTGTCATATTGCTCAAACCATTCCTGAACAATTTTTGCAGTGTGGCAGGGCACATTATCCTGCTGAAAGAGGCCACTACCATTAGGGAATACCAATGCCATGAAGTACTTGGACTAAAACAATGTTTAGGTAGGTGCTACGTGTAAAAGTAACATACACATGATTGCTAGGACCCAAATTTTCCCAGAAGAACATTACCCAGAGCATCATACTAACTCCACCTTCTTCCCATAGCGCATCCTGGTGCCATCTCTACCCACAGCTAAGCAAAGCACACGCACAAAGCTATCAACATGATGTAAAAGAAAACGTTATTCATCAGACCACTTCTTCCATTGCTCCATGGTTCAGTTCTGATGCTCACTTGCCCACTGTAGGAGCTTTGGTGGTGGACAGGGGTCAGCATGGGCACTCTGACTGGTCTGCGGCTACGCATCCCCATACGCAGCAAGCTGTGATGCACTGTGTGTTCTGACTGCAAAATTTTCAGCAATTTGTGCTACAGCAGCTCTTCTGTGGGATTGGACCAGATCGCTCCCCGCATGCATCAAAGCCATAGGTACCCATGACCCTGTCACTGGTTCACCAGTTGTCCTTCCTTGGACTACTAGTCATGACAATTTGTCCCTTGTCAATGTTGCTCAGATCGTAACGCTTGCCCATTTTTCCTGCTTCCAACACATCAACTTTGAGAACTGTAAGTTCTCTTGCTGCCTAATATATCCCACACCTTAACAGGTGCCACTGTAACAAGATAATCAATGTTATACACTTCACCTGTGAGTGGTTTTAATGTTATGGCTGATCGGTGTAAATACCATTCCAATTAAAGCTGAAAGTCTGATCTTTGTGCTCATGGTCAGTATTTAATTTTAACTAAGATATTGTGGTAGAGCGCTAAAATAACAATAGATTTTTCAATGTCCAAATATTAATGGACTTGACTGTATATGTATCGTTATACACATCGTGCATCATAGAAATGCCACCCCAAAGTCTACTGTAGGGCAAGCCTTAAAAACAGTAGGTTGTTCCAAAATTTTTGAAAGGGCCATCAGAAAAGGCCCAGTTGCTTTTAGAACATACTTAACTCTCAAAATAATTAAAAGCTGGTTGGCAGATGATAAACCTCTACAGGTATAATGGCCACTGATGAAGTCAGACATACAACTTACAGATATGCAGCTGTAGACATATAAAATAATAATAATAATAATAATAATAATAATAAAACCTTAAACTCTATTCTGTGTTTGGCTTATAGCCAGTGAAGAGAGACAAATACAATTACTGTTGAAATTCCTACAGTGTGGATTCAGCTGCATTTAGCATAAAAGCGGTGAAAAATCTTGTGCTTTCAAAGAATAGCCCCAAGATAAAGTATATACAATGAAAATAGAATAGGCCCAATATGAAGCCCTGAGGGACACCACATGTGATAGCTGCTGAGGAAGAGAAAAATTACCAAGCCTAACAAAGGATGTTCTGTGTTTGAGGTATGAGGCAAATTACTTCATAGCAAAGTGCCCAATCATATCACTTCGTACATACAGTTAACGCCAGAATTATTGGCACCTTCATTTAAATAACCAAAAGTAGACGCAGTTAGAGACTGGGTACTGTGTAGTTTTTAACACATGTTATGTTCATGAAGGTGTCAATAATTCTGGAGCTAACTACATCTTCAACAACATTATTGGACAGACAACCTATTTGAACTATTGATGCACTGTCAACATTCATTCTTCATTATGTAAGAACATGATCATTATATTCATACATATTACACATTAGTCAGTATTTTACCTCAGCTTTGCCAGCTTTGATCTGAATACTGCGGTCATCATGTTGGGACATCACACTGTCTTTCGAAGCAGTATGCTGGTGTGATGTAGAAGGAAAGAGCTCTCTGTCTACCACTATCTCTTCTTCAGATGTTGCTGCCGACTCATTCTTGGCTTTCTCTGTTTTTTCATTATTGGTTGAATTAGTTGGGCTCTTAGCATCCAATATTTGTTTCAGATGTGCCGATACAGACTGGAAAAAGGAAAGAAGGATATATACATATGAGAAAATGAAAGTTCTAATTGTTGTATATATTCTTTGTCAACAGCATTACAATTGTATTTTGCTGTACTCATGCTCGACGCAAGTGAATCAAAGAGCGCTTTGGCTGAATGCACGGTGTGATGATGTCAAATGATCTGTCTTGGCCACCTGATCAGATTACAGTTTATCTGTGGAAAAAACTGTGGTAATTTTGAAAAATTTGAGGCTCCCCCGATATTTCAGTATTTGCTTGATTTTGTGTTCATTTCTGCGATCGCAAAATCCTGGAGGGACTGTACAGATGAGGAGGTGAGAGAATTGGACAGACTGGGACTAAGGACTAAAGCACTGCTGCATCAGTCTCTTTAGAAAGAGAAGCAAGGGCTAAATTCCAGTGGTGTGAATATCGGCAAGCAGACAAATGGCATTGGGGGTAATGTAGGAAAATGTTAATTAAAGTGAAAATACATACACCAACATGTTGATGAGTGAAAGAAACATGAAGTTAAAAAAAATCAACATCAGCATTTCATTACAAATGAAATATAGGATGCTACTGAAGATGTTAATTGTAAAGATTCATATACTAGCTGTACAGAGTGGATTTTTCCTTGAAGTCTAATAAGACACATTATCCAGCCACCCCTACAATCTATTCTAGTTTACTATGTCTCGTTAATGTGCTATTTACCTGCAACTTGGAGATGTGCTGCTGTAAACATTCGTACACATGCGATGGTTGTAGTTCAGGGAAGTTAAGAGCACTCAAGCTGGCAGTGATGCTTAAAACCTCAGGGTTTATTTTTAGCTGAAAACAAATCGCAGGCAGTTTAGATCATCATTCTGTTATACATGTAAGCTTAGACTATTCACTTTACACACACTCTCTAGTCCCCAACCCACTCACATTCACTACTGCAGGTCTGTGTTTACTTTTTATTTGCGGCTTCTTTAATGTGCATTAAAGCAGGCGAGGAAAAGCTATAAGGAACCATGTTTATTTCAGAGCTTGTATCAGAGCAGAGGCCATATCCATATTCGTCTAAATCGACATGTTTTTGCAACAACTAGCCATGAGAATTCTCGTTCGGCTCGAGCTCTCCGGAATATACCACAATGTAATTAATCAGAAAAACAGAAAAACAACCGTTTTAACTAACCTCAGAGCTAAATTCTGTGATCGAATCGATTAAGGAAGAGAAACACTCTTGGAAAGAATGTCTAATCAACCCATCAGGACTCATTTCTGCGGTGCTTGCTTTATGTTTATTATCCTTGCAGGACTCGTAAATCGCTCCATTCGCCGCCATTGCACTTCCGCATGACGCGACAACGCTGATTGGCGGAACACGCCCTCTTTGTCTACGTCACCACCGGAAACACAACAGGACAAGGACCAAGAAAACATCAAACAGGAACTTGGTAATTATGAAGGTAAATCGTAATTCTGCTATGTTTAAACTGAATCCTCTTGCGCCGTTTAGTCATTTTTCCACTCACACGCAGATCTGGCCTAAACTGGCTGGACACATTATAAGTACAGTAGGGTGTAGGTGCTTAAATTTGTATACTAAAACCAAACTATTTTTATTAAATTATCAATTAATCTGAGTCATTTTTCAGCCAATTAACCTCCTGTCATATCCAGTCTCATGTTGTAATAAGAATTGTTCTGGCAAATGAAGATTTGTGTTGTACATGAATGACACGAGTATATATCTAATGATCTTCCTTGCCAGTTCCATATAAATCTGCATTGTGTCCAACAATGGGAATGATTTCACAAAAGCATTGTAAAGATACATTGCTTGGAATTTTTGGTTTAAAAAAAATACTATGCAGTCAATCATGAAACTAATTTAATGTTCCTGAGTTGCTGTGAGTCACCCTGATAGTCCTGTAATAGTAATTCACAGTCAGTGCGGTGTTATGGATGTCTGGTTGGAATTCGCAGGATGTTTGTATGCATACATGATATGTCAGCTCAGATACATCAAATGTCAGGCAGGGACTTAAGGCATGAAAAAAGCCATCCTCCATAGTGACAGGTGAGTGCCAACAGCAAATCAGAGGATAGAATGAGCTAAACTTAAGCAAAAAAGTAAACAAGCTTTTTCTTGGTGAACAGGTAATGTTTTTATCCATCCATCCATCCATTTTCTGTACCACTTATCCTACACAGGGTTGTGGGAAGCCTGGAGCCTATCCCAGGGGACTCTGGGCACAAGGAAGGGAACACCCTGGATGGGGGGCCAATCCATCACAGGGCACAATCGCACACATTCACACAACCACTCACAAACTACGGACAAATTTGGAAATGCCAGTCATCTTACAATGCATGTCTTTGGACTGGGTTGGAAACCGGAGTACCCAGAGGAAACCCCCAAAGCACGTGGAGACCATGCGAAATGCTTTTATTTGTCCTCTAATTGAAATTGAAAATTGGTTGTTTGATTTACATGTTTCATGCTAGGCTTCGTTCTCACTTTGTTGTCAAATTAGGAAAGCAAGCTAACTGTGCTAGCTGCATACATTCACCAAAGGCACCACTGATCTAACACTACTTCCTTCCAAGCTTTTTCTTTGTAATGCCACTATACACATTTAATGAGATGTGGTATATAACAGGATAAGATGAAACCACCAATCTGAGCTGTGAGTGGGGACTTGAAGAAATGTCATACCACACAGATTGTAAGATTGGTCTGAGGCCCTGTTTGCACCTGGCATTAACATGCTTCCGAGGTTATCCGATCATAAGTGGACAGTGCTAAATATAGTTATGAACGGGGTCCAGTGTCCATCAGAGACGCATTTTGATCCGATCACTCAAACCATGTTCGGAGGTGGCTTGAGATAGCATATGACAGCATAACATTTACGAGTATGAGTGAAAGAAGCGAGTGGTAGGATATTGTGTTGTCCCATTCCCCTGTCTTGTCTTATGTTGTGGCTGAGTGTACGCCTTATTTGTAAATATATTGTCTATTGTAAATATTTCCACTCTAAATATCACGAAAGCTGTAGGTGTTCGGCGCCGTTTATTTTTGGGTTTATCTTTTGTTCGCTGTTTTTGACTCAGTTAGGGAATCAGATTAGACTCCGTATTTTCTTTTGAAATACCTTTTTTTGCTAGGTTATTTAAATTGATACGGGGCAAGATAGTGACTGTTCTGTTTATTATTTTGGCCTTGCCCAGCCCTGAAGACATTTGCTTTCGGAGTGATTCTGTTTGTTTTGGATTTTTCTTTCTTTCTTGCAATTATTAACTTTGTAAGATATTGAAGACTTGAAAGACACGTGTGTCAATCTCATTATCTCTGATTATGATTTTTGTTTATACTTCTTGTTACACCTCGGCCCTAGACCGGGGTCGTAACAGTAGTGTGATTGCAAGCCTAACTGGAAAGTTCTCCACCATTAGGCTAGTAGATAAAGTTGATGCTATAACTAGTGTGACGAAGGCAGCTTTTTGTATTTTCTTTTGTCATCACATCTCCCATTCATGTATAAGTTTTGTTAGCAGACCACTTGATCAAAACATCTGAAACAGCACGTAAAGGTGCCTAAGATAGGATTCGCGAGATATTTCTGCCTGTAAACCATTGCAGTGGAAAATTACTGTAATAAATGTGCTCGACATACTTCCTCCAGAAATCCGATCACAAGTGGTCACTAAAGACGCATTCAAAATGGCAAGTGTAAATGACTATGGATTTCCACTGTGATTTCACTTTTGATCTGATCACTTGAGTTAATACCAGGTGTGAACAGGGCCTAATCATTCAAGCCAATCAATTGGATTTGTCACTTTACCACCTGATTTGCATAGAATTTAGAAGCCATGATCTCATTGAAACCATGACTCTGTGTCACTCACATACGAATAGTCCTCTGTAACTATGTTGCCTAGGATAGCAGACTAGTGACTGGAGTGTTTCTCTGTGTTTTAGTATTTCAAACTTAGTTATGTCAGGTGAGCATGAGAGTGTGACAGTGAGACATCTGAGCTGCCTGCTTGGCCCACTGTGTATATTTATTGCTCGTGTTTTAGCTATCAAGCAGTGAAATTACAATGAAGAGGCTAAGAGCTTTCGCTTTTTCACCTGGTACTCAGTACTGCCAAAATCATGTGCACAATAATGTTTTCTTATTGTCATAATGCTTCTGTAATATTGAGGATACAGCAGCAGATAATTATATCCCATAGTTTCCCAAGATAACATACATACAGTACTGTGCAATAGTCTTAGGCACATGCAAAGAAATGCTATAGAGAAAAAATGCCTTCAAATATAATGAAATTAAAAGTTTCTACATTAAAAAAAATACCATAAAGAGCAGTAAACAGAAATAAAATAAACAAAGTCGATATTTGGCGTGACGGCCATTTGCTTTAAAAAAAATATTAGTAGTTTTGGGTACAATGTGTGCAGTTTTATAAGGAAATAAGCTGGTATGTTTTTCTGAGCATCTTGCAGAACCTGCCACAGTTCTTCTGGCAACTTTGACTGTCACACTTGCTTCTTATTTTTGTAGCAAAACCCAGCAGCCTTCACTGTGTTTTTTGTCTGAAAAGTGATCTCTTACATAATACGCTGCTTTCTTTACTGACATACAGACATTTTTCTGTAACATTTAATTTTGTGCTAGAAAATAATGTGTATAAAATGTTTTGCACTGACATAAAATAAAATAAAAAAATAAAAATTTATAACAAAGTTTGTACTAAACAAAATAGGGTGCCTGAAACTTTTGTACAGCACTGTACATGACTAGTAACACATGCCAACACATGTCTGACAACAATCAGCAACTGCATAAATATTTCAACTTGTCTAAAGTTAAATATTATGGTCTAAATTGGAATGTTAAATAAGATAAGGTTGTGTTGAGCACTTTTGAATAACGCAAACAAGCTGCATGCAATGTGGTTGAAACAAAATTTGTGCATATTATGCTGCCATTAGCTAGATGCGTGCGTGCTTTTTGTGGCATTTCGGACGGTATACTGCTCTACTAAATAATTTTGTCAATACATCATTACTATTCAGGCATATGTAGTGTGGTTTGGGATGCAGCCGTGTATTCTCTCTAAATGT
>NC_030424.2:14355000-14357500 GCF_001660625.3 Ictalurus punctatus | reverse complement strand
ATGACAAATGATACGCTATACATGCGATTTGCCCGTGTAATACAATGGCCACACAACGGCGAGCCTCCGTGCCTCACAGAGGGAATTGCATGTTAGCTAATTGTTAATTTGGGCGACTTGGCGCCGGCTAATTATGTAGGCACCGCCAATCCTTTTGCATGATGGACCTGCCACCTGCCTTGATGCGCCACAGCTCGCTGCCCGGGCAAACTATATAATTACCGAACAGCAGTGGGGCAATTTTGACTGCCGTTCCTTTTGTGTCACATGAATTCTTCCTAATGACATATTTTATTAGGGCAAATAGCATACCTCCTCTTGGTTCTGCAGTAAAAAAAAAAAAAGAAAAAAAAAAAGGCATCATCTCAACAGGTCTTAATGTTAAGTCAGACACACGCTATAGTAGTCCGCGTCTTTGGTAGTTAGTTTTGCATTCTTGTAGGGAACTATGGTCTGTTTATTATTCTTACCTTTTTATTTCGCCCCTTAACCGACGTATTGGTCAAACATATATTTAAAGTATATTCTTTTTCTGAAATCACGTCACGTCTGTTCTATGTGCGGATTTATTTGGAACAAGACCCACTGAAAGTCTGGTTACTTGTGCGTGGGCCTTAGTGGACCTCCAGGCCAGCTCTATGCAGTCTGTCATGTTTCATTACGACATATACAGTGCGCAGTGTTAACTGTGCTCATTTAAATACACCTGACACAAATGTACACTTTGTTGTTGTTGTTGTTATTATTATTATTATTATTATTATTATTATTATTATTTAAATTTATATCAAGATTACATAAATCCTTCAGGAATATAGATACCCTACAATTAGACAAGCGTAATTGTAACTACATTCCCAGGAGAGAAAAAAAGGGCTACTACATTGTATCTTAACTTGTAGCTGGAGTGGTACTCGTCTCTTTTGTGCCTTTAATATGTATTTTGGACCTGGAATCGTGTGTATATTGTCGTTTAAAAAAAATAAATATTTAAAGTACATAAATACATTTTAGTGTAAACCTTTCTGAGAGTGAGTCTCAAACAATATCTGAATTTCTCTAATGAGTCATGGATTTATTAGGTTAACATTCACTTTAAATCCTACGTCAGTTAATGGCTATTCTGTGGGCACACACAGTAACACAAAATACTATACTAAGACATTAACGTAACCCACTGGCTCTTAGAGAGAAAGTTTCATTACTGCCCGTGTTTATACATTCAAGGAGCCGCTGGCAGACAGAGCAGAAGACTCGTTTAGAGCGATCAGGTTTAGCCTATTCCCCCCACTCAGAATAGCCTACATGTCGTTTTAATGATCATTGCTTCTGAAAATACGGGTAAGCAAACTGCCTGTGTTTAGACAACAAAAAGTTGATGAAAAAAGCAGCGGGTGAGTGATTATACGCCATTTAGTGACAGCCCCGACCTTAACACGGTTAGTGATGGTTCGATGACCACCAAAGGATTCCCGCTGGTACAGTATAAGAACAGGGAGGAGTACCACTTCTCTGCTTCGCATTTCTCTTGTTAAACCATCATATTTACTATGCTGGAGTGGATGAGTCTAAAGTGCTGGTTTCCCGAAATTTAAGCTTTATTTACTTCAAAAAACTCTTCCTTTCAATTGTCATACATGGACTGGCAGATTTTTGGTAATCATTTCAAAGAAAGCAAGGTTTGTACCCAAGTACTAACTTCGAAAGCAAGTAAGATTTGACTGTCTCCAGAGTTATTTATAATTTAACAACGTGTGTGAAAATCACTTTGTGAATTTCTTTCCCTACACTTAACATTAAATGTATACGAACGTCTGTGCAATTTATGAGCACTTGCCCTGGGGTTTTATATATTTTATATGTGCATTGAACGGCTGTGGTCATTAAAAGAATAATTTTCTCTGGAGAGAAAAAAACCCAAAAGCGATAAAGCAAAGAGAAGTAGGAAAATGCGGTGGTTGTTGTTTGGTTTTTTTTTTCTTCTTCTTCTTCTTCTTTTTTTCATCACATGGAAAAAGCTCCATTCAGATAGCATTGAATGCGATGCATTTCATTGCTGCCACAATTACACAGAAAGGTCAAGTATTACAGCATCTTGCATTCTGCTTAGCAAATGACCCGTTTTGTATGCAGTGTACAATGGCTTCAACAAGCAGATGCCGGACAATTAAAGATATTTTTTAGTAAGATTTACTAAAGGATGTGATTGCAGTTGATTTGTAATTGTGCAGTTTGCCACGTACATTTGAGAATGTATGGTAAAATGAGAGATGTCGAAACAAACCACAGCTTTGATGTATTTTCTGATTTTATCTAGATTTTTTACAAACCTCATGAAGGAGGCAGCACAGCACTTTTTCTAAGTCATCATGGGCACAAATGAACGTCATGAATAGTAAGCCTAATGCAAACTGACGAAATTCGAATTACGTCAATGTATGGATGCTTACTGTTAAGAGCTATATTAATCTACGTAAGCCAAGACAGGTTAAATGTTTAG
>NC_030424.2:14337500-14352500 GCF_001660625.3 Ictalurus punctatus | reverse complement strand
TAACTGTTAAGTTGGAATATTTCAGCACCACGGACAGCGCCCAAACGCTGCATCCAAAATGACAGCTGTCACACTGTACTCCATTGGGTAGCATTTTTAATCATTTTGCACGATGGCCACAGTTTTTCCAACGAATTATATGGAGGATTTTTTCACCCTATGTATATATCGTTTTGCCATGTTGACAGCAATATGTTGATTTGTTTACAGTCATAAACAGATCGAGAAGCCAAAGATAAACAATAAAATAAAATAATATTCACCTGGTTTTCTAGTGGCGTCAACTAACTGCAGATTAAGTGGTGAAATTAAAAATATACGAAACACACACACACACACACACACACACACACACACACACACACACACACCATGACATTATAAATCAGAATCCAAAATGTCCGATTTAAGAGTGTTGTCCGTTATTGACCATCAAACTTGATCAAAAAATACAATAGGCTTAAGTAATATATACACAGTTATAATATTTTAGCACTCTAAGGCTAATAATCTAAACAGAATCGTACACGCTTATCACAAGGTATTGAGTATAGATTAAAATCCGTCTAAAAACATCTCTTTTAGTCGCGATCCTCAAGTAGACGGTCTAATTACTTCAGAGAATATTGTAATCTAATTGCTAAAATGATGAGTAATCGGTACAAATGTCTTATTTCCGCTGACCTAGATTGTGTCCTTCTACATAAAGCAGAGACGCAGACCCCAACACACCCTAGCTCTTGTATGATTACAATGGGGTTAGGGTCTAATTGATGGCAACAACCGAGACCTTTGCTCATAATACAGTGAGGATTGTCCGTAGCTGTCCGTAGTTGTGCAACGTATGTGCTGAAAGACAGCGACGAGGGCACACACGCTTCACATAAGCTCCACACAAAGACCACACACCAAGCCTCAGACATGTAAATTTAATCTGTAGTCTTTCACGGCGGATTCAACAAAAAAGTCTAACAGAACTTAATAGAATCTTAGCGCATCAAGATTGCTGTTGAAAATGGTTGCATTTGAACGAAGATTAAAAGGGAACTCGCCGTCGAAGCGAATATGTTTTGTATTATTTGGTTAGTTAGTCTATTTAAGAGAGTGATTTATTTGAGCGCCAGTCACATGCTGTGGATTATTTGACGCCATTCAACAAACGGCCAGGAATTTCCTTTGCCTGTGTGCAAAGGAGATAAACTCGATAAACTCGTATATCGAATTGAAACGGTTATGGAGCTCACGTCAAGACACTTGGGATCGGATATAAAATTCCTAATGTAAGCGCTGTAATCGTAAAGAGCGAAAATGTGCCATCAGTGATTCCAATGTATTTTTTTGATATTTTTATTTCCTCCCCAATTTTGGTAGTGCACTTTATAGCTCACAGTAACTCAACCAATAGCAGGTGGACGTTACAGATAATGAAGTAAACCTAGCTCACTGAAGAGCCATGGCAATATAATTTTAGAACTAAACGTTTGAATGAATTGATGACATAAAGACAGTCGCTGATTTAACGACTCATCATCCAAAAGAAGTGCGCGATTACAATCAGAGGCTCATTAAACAGTACGACCCGAAGCCCAAGTATCTGGACCTATCTGTCAATTATAAATCTCCATGAGGGCTGCCGATAAATTTAGAACAAAATACAAACATTTATATGTAGAATTAGAATTAGACACTGAGTAGGAAGTTTAATATTATTACCATGTAAATCTGGACACTGTATTTCTGTTGAGCGTATTCTTCCTCAAAGCAAGAAGGAGCTGAACAGTGTTTGGGGTACACAGTTTAAAATATAAACTCCATGTAAAAACAGCTGGAGCCATTAACTTCTCTAAAACCCATTTATATGCAGCCAGAATAATCTGTCAACAAACAAGCACCCAGGTGGAACAAACAACTGCCACCATTCAGTCAAAATGGGTGCACTAAATGGGGAAAACTCCTTTAGCAAACTACACATAAACCACTTTAGTTACATCTAATACACATACTTTTGTAGGAATTGGCATTTATCAGCTCACTATTTAATTCAATAAATATTTTAAGATGTGGAACTGTTAACATTTAACAAAAATAAAAATGCATTGGCATATAGGTACTAAAGAGGCTATTACATAAACAAACAAAAAACCACAACACATTATTATAACTGTTAAAATGATCATTCAAAAAATAATGATCCACTTCTTGTTAGGCAACGTGAGTTTTAACTATGGATTTTCAAGTTTAAAAATATTCTACACAGTGAAAAACTTTGTTTTCTCTATGAATTATTAAAATTGAATGATGGGACATTCAGTGTGCGGGGCAGGGGTAGCAACACTGCTCGCATTTTCAGATGTTCCTGTCAAAGGCACCTGTCTTAAGAAAATATTTACTACGACATGCACTGTCAGTGGTGCACAATGCGGCCTGGAGTTTGGACTTCATTGCTCGCTAAGCTATTATTTTGTGTTTGATTTGTTATGTGGGTTTGATAGTTCCCAATCGTTTAGGTTACGGTAAGCTTACTATTTTCAGTTGTTCCTGAATATTTAACAGTGCACACGAAGACTCTTTAAAAAAAAAAAAAAAATCTGATCCTCCATTTAACACCCACCCTCTGGCCCCCGGTGATGTTTTTTAACTTTATCTTTACCTAAACAAGTGGAGCATTGGATCCACAGACGCATCGTATAGACAGAGGCTGTGCTGATCATTCAGTGTCTATTGTGTCGCACGGTTCTTTGGGTGAACTCTGGTTTGTTTGGCCAGGGATCTGATTGATAAGCTTGCTTTCGGGAGCGTTTGTTTGATGTGCGCACACATCACCTTCACTGACTCACACACCCTCGAAAAAAGAAACCTCAAAAAAGGCGCCGACTTTACAAAGGCCTGGCTTTTGGTTTACTTTACAAGCAACAAACATTTCCAGGGTTTTAATATTATCAAGGTTAATGAATGTGAAATGATGTGCGGCCTACCTCAAGTTTTTATTGTTTGACCTAATTCTCCTGTTTTCAGTGTTTCTCTCCAAATGTGTTCAAATATCGAGGTTAACGGATATTAAATGTTTTGCAGTGTTTTGTGGGGCACATGTGAGATTGCAATTAAAATGGAGATTATATATCGTATTATATCTGCGAGGAAGGCTCTAAGCTATTACAGCCGACTTTTGGTGTAAATTACGCTAAAATGTACCTCGTCGTCATAATCCTGAGTATTACTAAATAAATCGCTGTTGCAGAATGCACACGTTATCTATTCTTATTGATATATTTAGGAGTAATTAAAATTTTTCTTTATCAACAAACTTTAGCAAAATATATGAAAAAAAAAAAATTAGGTAGGTTTAATTCGGTTAGTTGAAACCGTATTGATTCTCGCAACCAATTATAATAAGATTGTGTATCATTTTTCATAATTTATTAATATGATTGTATGACTGCGTTTAAGTCAAATATCTATAAGTTACAAGGAAATGAAACGTACAAATACCAGTGGAACTCAAATAACATTTTACCCTCAATATCGATAAAAAATTTTATACATATACATATCGCTAAAAACTATGTATTAAATCCAAACCGTTTACAGGAATGTACAAGCTAAGGCTTACATTGCAATCTATAAGAATCAGGAATGTACTGTAGCAGTCAAAATGTGAGGCGGCGTCTTAAAGTGCCAACTGAGGCTTTTTATTTCATCCGTCGGGATGATGTGATTTTTATATATTGTCTCCGCTTAAAAGCTATATAAATAATTCCATCTTCTTCGCCATCTTTGGACGCACATCCTCATAATAAAAAACTGGGAAAAGGCTATTTCTCATTCTGCATTGATCAACCTTTTTCCCCCCTCCACCCTTCCAATCTGGATTTTGAGATGACGGAGGACAAAAAGTAACAACAAGCCGGGCTGTTCAAAACGGTTACAGAGTATTTCATTTTTTTGTGTGTGTGTTGCTGTTGACTCGGTCAAAGCAGACGTCGAGGTCAAATAGCCTACAGATATTGTCTATCCGTCTGCGGTCTGTCCGTTTGTCACCACGTCCTGCCGTACAGCAGAGCGGAACAGGGCAAGGCCGTGCCGTAGTCGGCGCCAGAGGAGTTCAGGTGTGATAGGCTGGTCACCTGAGTCTGGAGGGAAGAGGGACTGGTACCATGCTGGCCCAAATCTGGAGACTGGCCAGCGCTGCCTACCTGCTGACTCGGATGCTGGCCCATTGCGCCATTGTTAGCCATGAGCATGACGTTGGCGCCCTGGTGATGATGGTTTTGTGCCGCGCTAGTGGGAGTGTGGCCCCCGCCTTGGCATGGTTTGCCGTCCTTCACCAACACAGGCACGGCTACCCGCCGCGGAGACTGCTGCTGCTGTTGCTGGCAAGAACCGCTCTCTTGCTGCATCTGCTGCTGGGACACTTTGTCTTTGGCCTGCCTTTTCATTTTGTAGCGGTGATTCTGGAACCAGATTTTCACCTGGGTCGGGGTCAAGTGGATCATGCTGGCTAGGTGCTCCCTTTCCGGTGCCGAGAGGTACTTCTGCTGCTTGAAGCGGCGCTCGAGCTCGTAGACCTGCGCCTGTGAGAAGAGCACGCGTCTCTTTCTCCTCGGAGCGCTGCTCAGGGATCCCATGCCTTTACCCACATCTGCCAAGGATCCAAGGCTGCTCATGTTCATGCCAGAAGAGGAGCCCATGAAGCGAGAGACTGCAAGTGGAGAATTGTCTTAGTTATAATATTTATCACACAGTAATAATAATAATAATAATAATAATAATAATAATAATAATAATAATAATAATAATACTGAAACAGTTTTGATAATTTGCAGCTATAGTTGATGATTTATATTACAAATCCAATAGCCAATAAACATGCATAATGTGTGTACCATGTCTTTTCTTTATACATGCCTAGAACAGGGTTACTGAAAGTCCCTGTGTGTCTTTTTCTTTAGGTTTCCCCACCTGGCCAATATAATTTCTAAAACAAATTGCGTGCTGTGCATCCTCGTGTTAAACGAATGCCGATAAACACTGCATGCGCATATTATAAGGCTGCCTATATGACTTAAACAGGTGGGATATGTAACATGTATGTTTCGACAAGCCCAACGAAACATATATGCCAACACAAATTAGCCGCTTCCGTCTGTACACTTTAGACGTAAAAACGCAGCCCATTTCACCGCGGTCAATAATTTGGCACTTGCGTCTTATGAAAAAGCACCATGAAGTTCACTTACTGGTAGAAAAGCGCGGGTCTGGATTTGCTCCGTACCAGCTTGTGGCTGTCGTGCTGCCCCTCATGCCGTCCTGATAAGCCGGCAGGTCGCTCATGTTGCCCAGATTGCCGTTGCAGTAGCCTCCCATAGCCGTGTGGGACAGCTGTGGCACTCCTGTGGCTGTCATGTGGTAGGCAGCGGGCACAGCTGCTCCGTTGTGGCCCATGTGATGCTGCTGCATCGCAGCTTGTGTCACCTGCGGTTGCCGGTACGAGGCAAGAGGAGCCCCCAAACTGTTCCCCTCCATACTTACTTTTTTGTAGCTCTCCTCAAGAGGACTTAAGATATCGGACACAGAAAAAGGAGTCGTATGCTTAGGACTCATCGACATTGTTCTGTGTTGGAGAAATCAGAAGGTAAAGGAACCTGTCCTCCTTCTTCTTCTTCTTCTTCTCTTTTTTTGGCTAGCTCCTCTGTTCCTGTTGCTTCAGCGTCGACACAGCGAGATAGACACGTAAGAGGGCGCGTGAAGTCCGCCTTAATTGGCTTGAGTGGGAGCTCGAGACTGACTTTCGTTTGTTTTAGCTGGGTGCCAGGTTTAAGAGGCGGGGCATCCGCAGCTAAGGCAACAATACAAATCAACTCTGTCATCTGTACACCGGCGCATAATTCCTATTACGTGGCTGTAAGCTGCCTCGTTTCAAATAAACACGGCCACACACTGTTTTAAAAAAAAAGTAAATAAAATAAAATAACATTTGCGCATGTAACTGCATAGATGCGTAAAGTTCATTGTGCATTAAATGATTGATTCAGTTATAATACCGCTGTTACTCACAGAAAGATATGGCTGAAACGTTGACATTTTAGCGTGATGTTTATGAGGGCCACTTAATGAGAGCGCCGACGAGGACTTGAATCTTCGAGAACCACTCAGTTCCTAAAAAAAAAAAAAAACCTCGAGTTGAACTCCTGACTTTTAATGACCACAAGAGGCCTCTAGTGATTGCAGACGTGTTTACATTATGACCCATCGTGCTTAGACTTGCAAAAGTGCCCTTGCAACGAGGAAGGAACACCGACTGATAAATAAATAAATACATATGCGCGGAGTAAGAGGCTGCGTGAATGATTAACTTCTTTTCTGTCTGATATTATTGGATGTGAGCAGTGTGCCGTTTAAATTCTCATCCACTTGGCACAGACAGTCAGTCCTAAACAACCGTATTCCGGAGGAGGAGGAGAGCCTCTCAGGTAAACTTAACGGCACTCAAGTAGGTAGCCTACCCAGCTGTCAACTCCGTTATGCGCTTAATCCCGTCTATCTTTTTTTTTCTTTCGGGTTAGAGAGGATCAGGTTTGAGATTGCTAGTAATGGAAAGCGTGATACCATGGTCAGATCGCATTTTAAATATCATTTAATAATAATGTCACTAGTATTATATACAATAACGATATTAAACACAAAAAGCGAAATACTACTACTACTACTACTACTACTACTACTAGGCCTACTACTACTACTACAAATAACAATAATAGTAATAATAATAATAATAAGAAGAAGAAAATAATAATAATAATAATAATTATTATTATTATTATTATTATTATTATTATTATTATTATTACTATTATAGCAAATGTATTTATGTTCATAAAACTGTAATTTACAAGTTATATTAATTGATGCAATTTTTATTTTTAATTGTTTAAAAACGGAAGGCGCTTAATCTGCATATTTACAGATGTTATTACAGGACTTTTGCAATTGCGCCAAACCGGATTATTATTAAATCCTATAATTCTGATTTTAAAGCTGATTTTATAGGCTGAATTCCAGAATTCAGTTATACCCCAATCCGTTTATATATCGTAGTTATGATTTCAGCAAGTGGTCTTAGTAGGAGACTACAGTCTCTTTAAATTTCGGAATAGATGCACTAAGCAAGTCTGGTAAATGAGTGAATAAGAGGAACTACTATAACTAGCCTATAAATATTTCCAATCTAAACTACGAAACCGTTTTAAAAAGGGGGAAGAAATAGCCTAGATGTTTGTAATAAAGATAGATATAGGTCAAACGATAGATCATTTGCTGAGCGTGTAGCAATCGTTTCATTAGATTTCAATTGCAGCCTGAGGAAAAATTCGTCTAGCAGTTTAATAATTTGTTTTTCTCAGTTTCTTCTACAGCCTCTAAAACCACGGTAAGACTTATGAGGAAAAGACACACACACGCACACGCACACACACACAGACACACACGCACACACACACACACGCGCGCGCGCACTGTTTGACTAGAAGATAGACAGCGTCTTCTGGTGGCCGCATCTTAAATTAAAACAAAAAGTCTCCGATTTCACTATGGAAAAATATAGCGCATGTTCAATTGTGCAGTTTATGTGAGCAATAAAAAAAACATATATTTGTATCATTTAGCTTTACTGAATGTGCGTGCACCTTCCTTTACTACACCCGTATTAACGCAATGGCAATTTGAATGCACTTGGTTCTCAATAATATGCCAGCGGTTAATTTATCTCATCGGTGTAGAAGCAGGTGAACGCACCTTACGCACCTCACGGTGATAATTAAGTGTACTTCGCACACGCAATTATGACAATTAGAATCATAACAAGCTTCCTCCGAAGTCTTCGGCCTCCTTAATCCGGTTTTCAAAAGGCTCTCTTAATTATCTAAATCAGGCCTGCTCCTCTGCGCTGGAGCACGGCTATCATGGTCAATTAGCGGTAATTAGACAGAAAGCTTTCACTTGTTCTTTAGGACAAAAAACGCTAATATTTCAAGCGACATTTAAGCTTGAAATAGTTACTTACATTCTAAAATCTTCTATCTCGGTGGATCTGGTGTATTCAGACAACTGATGTCGTAAATTACGATCTCGTCCAAATAATAATAATAATAAAGATTGTAGGCCTATATTATGTCAAAATAAGCACTACGCTCTGTCTCTCTCATTACACTGCGATTTGAAATTGAGATAACATTATATGTAAGCGTCTCCTTCAGTCTGGACATGGACTAAATTCAAATGACAGATGTAGCTTACTGTACTGACTGGCTACTGAAATTCATTTTCGGTCTAGCGGTGTGTCTCTGGGAGCGAAACACCATGGTGCATGCCTGACACCTAGTGGGCAATATCATTATTTTCACTGATGACTTGACTGTTTGAAGCGTGTGTGTGTGTGTGTGTGTGTGTGTGTGTGTGTGTGTGTGTGTGTGAGTGAGAGAGAGAGAGAGAGAGAGAGAGAGAGAGAGATAGATAGATAGATAGATAGATAGATAGATAGATAGATAGATAGATAGATAGATGCCACATCTTGTTAGAGATCATATTATTTAGGACGCAAATGAAATAAAATATTTGAAAAAATATATTCATAAAATAAATATTCATAAAATAGAAATAAAATGTAAAAAAAATACAATTGCTTGATGCAAGATTATGGTGCTTTTTCAGTTGACAACCAAGTGATGAAGCTGTGAAGAATGAGTAAATTAAAAATTGTTAATGCAGCATTTCACGTTTAGATAAAGATGCATCACCTTTCTTTCTTTCTTTCTTTCTTTCTTTCTTTCTTTCTTTCTTTCTTTCTTTCTTACTTACTTACTTACTTACTTACTTACTTACTTACTTACTTACTTTCTTTCTTTCTATCTATCTTTCTTTCTTTCTTAGATAGTATGTTTGTTCGTTTATTACTATCAAAAGAAAACACTGCTCTCTAGATGGAGTCTGTGGCACGGCTAATAAACTGTCAATATGTCCACTGCTTATACTTCACAACGTATAAATAAATAAATAAATAAATAAATAAAACACATTACAAAATGCAAAGGCTACATTAATAGCCTAAGAGAATGAACGATTTGGAGACTATTCAAGACCGACCCCTTTCTCCAGGATGTTGCTCGTGTAGTCCACGTGAGACAGGTTGGCAATGAAGTAGCGAGAATATCTGACCTAGGAGCAATAAAATGACCTATCGAAAAATGTGTTTTTCTCTTTGTAGTGTACCTTTCTATTTGATTAAGATTGCATGCGTGAACAAACCTGCAGTCTTCTTGTTCAGGTCATTATTAAACCAAACTGTTTATTGATTTTTAAATACCTATAAGCTATAAAATATGATATAACCAAATAGTTAACATTTCTATTCTTATTACCGCTTGCCCTCAATGGCATCTTTATTACTAAGCTTTCCGAACCTACTTTCGTCTCACTTTAACTTGATTCCAACCGATGGCTAATATAGCCTATCACTCATTTGGTTACTGAAGGAAATGTTAATAAACATGGATAAGTCATTACGAGGACTGCTCTTCCCTCCAGTTTTTCAATAAAACAGTAGAAATCTCTAAAAGCTTGGCTTTGCCGCTGTTAAAGCCTAATACACTATTGTGTTGTTAAACCCCATAAATTTGTCACCAGGGACTGATTAAACATCACGAGAATTGAGGCACTGAGGATTTTGTCTAGGTCCCTTTGGATGGCACACAATGGTCCATTCAGACTCAGACATACAAAGTGTTGGTGGGGAGATGTAGACCGAGACAGCTTCAGTCACTGTCTTCCATATGGACCAGAGAGAGGGACAAAGGACCAGGTGACACCAATGATGCGCACTGGGAATTAGGATGAGCTCGGGGGTCGTGGATGCATGAGAAATCACAGCTCATCCATGACAGCAGAACATTTTACTTTCATAAATAAACTTTCCCTATCGATGTTTAGGTCATTTTTCTACTTCGGTAGTTGTGGGAGTTTCCATTAGTTTATACTGGTATTGTAGCTAATAAACACTGAACTCTGAGCAGGGAACTCCGATAAAGACATCTCTGGCAGTGGTTTCAAAAGCACCGCTGGGGCAGACCAGTGCCAAGCCAATACACGTTCAGGCCTAATCCTGTGTTTGCTCACTATTATTATGCTGAGTATACTTTTGAAGTTTGTAATTTGTCTCTGCTCTCCTGTATTGAAGATAAAGTCTTAACATTATAAAAGGCTTAAATGTCTTGCTGAGCGCTAATATGCTCCTATAAGTAACATCTGAATGTATCCATATAAAGAGCCTGCCAACAATGAATTGGATTAACAAAAGGAGTCCGAACTATACTAAGGCATACAGGAACAGGTGGTAGTTAGGCAACACTCCTCAAAACACATCATTTTACATTATAATTCTTTTCATTATAATAGTCCAATTACATATCAGGTTATAAACCTCCAATATCCAGTTAACAGCCGCATAATAGCAGACAAAGACATCAATTAAACGAACAAACTTTATTTCATAGTTTAATAGCTTGTACAATGTTGAGGCAAAAGGAACATCAACTTCCAGAAGTTTTAAGGCTGTAAATTAATGCAACCCGTTTTGAGGAGGGAAAATATCCAGTTGTCTATACAACATGTCCTTTTTTTCCAGGCTATATATAATATATATTTTTAAATTCTTAACTACCATATTTACATTTGGTTTAAAACAAAACCTAGATTAGCCCTCTTCACTATACTGTAGTTGTGTCATAATCGTTGCAAAGAATTCACAAATCACCTCGGATCAGAAAACACAACTATTTCTAAATACAAAATAAAATATGTGCAAATTGCATTTACTCATTTACTGTGTACACTACACGTGTAAATAAAAACATGTATGTTCATCCATGCGTCATCCTTTAGTCCACCGTGGATGGTTTCACCAAAGGAAATGGTGTGTGGAGGCTGTTGGGTTTGTAAAGTGCTGGTACTGCGGTAGAAGCGCAAAAGTTGACGGCTGGAAAGGTTGGAACCCTCGAGGCCCACAAGACGATGGCGGAACCACGCAGCCTCCCTTTTCAGTTTCGCTAATACAGCTCTGATATGGTTTACCGTTTCGCACTAGAATTGGCACCACGACCCTGCGCAGCACCGGAGGTGGACCGAAATCCTGTACACACTCGACCCGCGCTCGCTTCATCTTATACCTGTGATTCTGGAACCAGATCTTGACCTGTGTGGGCGTGAGGCGGAGGAGGTGCGCGAGCTGCTCGCGCTCCTGAGCAGACAGGTAGCGCTGCTGCCGGAAGCGCCTCTCCAGCTCATAGGTCTGGGCCTTGGAGAACAAGACACGCCGTTTCTTTTTCTTCTCCTGATCTGCCTCCGCGGGAGGATCATTAGACCCGGTGGAGTCAGGGGACGCCTCCGGATTGCTCTCATCTGAAGCTGACAAAAATACCACAATGGAATTTAATCATGTATTCAGAAAAATAGTTTAATTTAACAGTATACCTTACTTGAAATTTACATCATCTTCCAGTTATAAATTCCATAAATTATATATATATATATATATATATATATATATATATATATATATATATATATATATATATATATATATACACACACATTTTTTATTGATATTTATATTTATATTCATGGAAACTTTAACTTGCACTTTCCTAAGTAAAAGAAACATACTAACGGTACGGTACAATAGCTAAAATAGCATATGCGTAAAAATGTAACGTGTCAGTTACAAGTATGGTAAAGAGGCTAATAAAAGCTGGATTAAAGCTAACGTGTAAAAATAGATATGATAGAACCACCTCAGCAATAAGGAAAAGTACACTTTGTTACCCTAATTTCTTAGAGAGGGTTAACTTACACATGCAGTGGCCTCTGTCGCTGTCTGTCCAGGATGAGTAAGGAGAGCTAGAGAGCGAGTGGAGTGGCAAAAGATGCGCTGCGCTCTCGCTGTCATTTTCTGGTAAATCCAAAATACTCCTCACGGTAAAGCTGAGCCTGGCAGGAACGGCCATGATATAACAGAGCTAAATTTGTTTGGCTTAAACAACTTTATCCAAGGACGAGCAGTAGAATGGTGCTTGATCCGACTCCAAGTGATAGTGTGTACACTGGCGTGGCGCTGTTTATATAAACAGCACTTAGCGCTGCTAAACAGTAGCCGCCTCCCCATTCGGCCACAAAGCACCTGAATGATTCGAGTGCTTAAGTCCCAGCGACGGTAGGTGTGAACCCGGCTAAGAATAGGCCGCTACTTTCACAATGACTGAAGGAAACCCTCTTCATCATTACCGATTCGCCCAAGTCGTGAAAACTAGGACACAGATAATGGTAATTGTTGAGGCTGAATCACGTCTTGGGTGGCAAGTGACAACAAGAGAGCATCCCCTCCTTCTCCCGCCCAAATAACATCGGGTATTTGCATACAAAGTGATCCACTAGCGTCCTATATTGTTTTGTTGTTGTTGTTGTTGTTGTTGTTGTTGCTGTTGTTGTCCTTATTCGTATCAGTATATTGAATGTGCCATAAATAGAGGATAATTGTACACCCCAGCTTGCATGTGAGCAATTTTCGGATTGTGAAACTAAATTCAAAATTTTTAAAAACTTTTTAAAAACGTTTTGTAAAACCAGACTGAGCACTGCTATCAGATTTGACCCTATGTCGTCTGTAAATCAGAGAGTTCCACCATTTAAAACGAGTACTGTATTTAGAAAAAGCATATAAAGTAATTCGTTGATGACAGTTCATCTAAAGGCTTGTTAATTTTTTTACTGTATGAGAGAGATTAAATATTATATCCAGACAAAGATCTTCGTTTTATTAGGCCTCACTAATTTAATTAATTTCGTGGGTGGGTTAAAGATTCTAAAAAGAAGGTGTTAAAAATGGGGTGATGATGGGTCGAGTCCCTCACCTCAGCACTTCAGCAGAGAAGTGCATGAGACAGTCTGTGGACTGTTTTCCGAACGATGCTCTAGGCGGCGGGCTGCGTCCTAATCCGTTTACTGTACTAAATAGTATGCCAAAATAGTACGCCACCAAAAGAGTGCAATTTAAGCATTTGCTTGAAATAACTCATTTACAGTGCGACTGTTTATTTCCAGTCCCGTGTTTATCATATATCATTATGTTTTCAGATCAATGCCAAGTCCCACCAAGTGCCATTGTAGTCCCAGTAGGCCTATAATATTTTATAGCTATCAAATATATCTGACCCTGTGTTTTTGTGTCCCTCGTGTGATTTCAATTTGGACAATTTGTAATTGGTTTTAGCATTGCTAAGTTTTTTGTTTCAACAATTGAATTATTTCAAATAAAAGCTCGCAGCTGAAGAAGGAATTGTCGTGGATGTCTTGGTCGAATGCTTTTTGCTTTTTCTTGGCGCTTGGGCGGAGATAAATAAGATAGGCTAAACAAACAAATCAACAATAACAAATAAAAACATTTTTAATTATTCATCTCGATTCAACGTCATGAAACCCAGCAGTGACTGGAGGAATTTTATACAGACACAGCAAGTCCGTACAAGTCGCAGTGTAGCAAGATCAGTATACTAAAAAGTGAGATGAGTATGCAAAATAACATGCCACGATGCTATTTAGTTCGTCGTTTCGGACGTAGACTCAGAAGCACCTGGCCGACAGCCTATGTACACTTTCCTCCCAGTACGAGCGCGTATATCCCTCCTCTTCTGGTCGTCCTGGGTGGTCGGACGGAGGGAAAAAAGGGAACACAAATACATGCCAACCAGTGACTGGGAACAAAAGAGAGAAATGTAGCCCCGCGTCCGAGACCCGTTGGAAGCATTTGTTCCAGTCAAGATTTTGCATTTGTTCAGTGCTTGAATAATGCTTGATTGACGCCCCTGCACAATGTCCTTTAGCTCTCTGGAATAAATCCGGGGTTGTTCCGTGTTGTCATGGTTTTGAATGGGATCTGGTCCGCTATCTTCACTATCTACTGCTCTGCATCTCCAAGTTTCCAGGCTTCCAAGTCTACACGAAATTACCAATTATGCATGTAAAAGCGGATTCAACAGGCTTTTCGTTATCTCCAAAGTGTTGTTATAGCACTTATATGTAATGAGAAACAAATGAAATGATCGTGGTTTCATCAATAATGTGGTGGGCTTGAAAAAGCTTTAACATTTTAGACTACGGGTCGTGAAATAAAGGTCGAAATGGAGGGAAAAAGAAAAGAAAAGATGTTCCTCAGTCAGTAAATATTTTTGATCTGGTACATGACCTACCAGATATCTACAAAAAAAGATTGCCTATTGCATGTAATTCAATGCTAAGTGTTTGCATGCACTTCTGAGAATGCTGATTAATGGATTACAGTGGATTTATGCAACACGTGTCAGAAAGTTTGCCAAGCTCTTTGCACAAGTGCAAACTCTCAAGCGCAAAAGTAAAGCTTTTGTGCACGTAAAAGTTTGTTTCGATGAGTGAGGATTTTGCAGAGAGTGGACACTCTCCTCAATCCCCGAGAGCTCTTCAGAGCCAAATATTTGCCCTAGCGAGGCTCTTCTGATTTAAACAAGACCAGAAGCTGCAAGAAAAAAAAACATAATCGAAAGAAAACATTGTAGGCCTATAGGTCCACCGAAATCTGTAGCCGATTCTGTAGAAAAAAAAAAAAAAAAAAGTCATATACACATACTGTCTTAACAAATTAAGCAGAAGGTTTAACTCAGACAAATACAATTTGCGTCTGAGAATAGTAGCTGCTCATTAATAATAATAATAATAATAATAATAATAATAATAATAATAATAATTTGCATGTAGCATTAAAATGAAGATGTTAAGGTTCTTGACGTTCCTGTCAAATATGAGTACTTCACAGGGTTTCCTCTTACAATAATATGATTTGTTTGCTCTAAATTATGAATACTCTGCTAAATACAGCAAAATAAAGATAAGTAATTTAATGTTGCACTTCATTTTAAAAGGTTC
>NC_030424.2:14322500-14335000 GCF_001660625.3 Ictalurus punctatus | reverse complement strand
TCCCGATGGCGATAGCGCATGGCAGCTCTACTACCATTGATGTGTGTGTGTGTGTGTGTGTGTGTGTGTGTGTGAGTGAGAGAGAATGGGTGAATGAGACCTTTGGATAAAAGTGCTATACCATTTACCATTTATCTTAGAATGCGCTTCTGTTAATGCTCGTTAATTAAAGATGAAGATAACAAACTACACAGTTTGGAATAAAGCTGGGTAATGTAACAACCTAACACCGACGGATTTAAAAGTAACGTACATCAAATTCCTTAATACTGCTTAAGCTAAGGGACGCGGCGGCCTACTTATGAGCAAATAAAATTAAAATTAATATAAAAAAGTTAATCAAAACTAAATTTAAAATGAAAACTTATTGCTAAGCGAATTGTTCATTTAATGTCTGGCACCACGTGAAAGCCCTTCAACATAATTCTCTTACTCATTAACTCTGTTACTCGTTGGAAAGGGGAAGAGCGGTGTAAATATACAATTTTCTTAGTTTGACCAAATACTTTACTTTGAAACACACTCTCTCTCTCTCTCTCTCTCTCTCTCTCTCTCTCTCTCTCTCTCTCTCTCTCTCACACACACACACAAACAATTAGTCTCTGGTTTGCTACATTTACTAAGAGTGTAAGAACAGCACTCGTCTCAAACGCTGCCTCTGATTCCAGACTGGTGTTGTACTGCAGGTGAATTAGCAACAAGCAGGTTTTATTGGTTAAGTGTGGCAGATTAGAGCCAATTATTTTCAAACCGAAACCTGAGGCCTCTGGGCTTTCGAGGTAAAACTGCAGGCAAGAACCCATTAAGCACTTTCCCAGGCACCAAGGACATTCATTGATGTCCATTACCGGGCCAGTCTGACCTGACTGAAAATGGCTTAAATTTGTTCAGTTCTAGTCCGAATACATAATTAGGAGACCATGCCAACCGTTACTGTGTTCCTGCTTCTTTGCCATGAAATGACAAAGGTTGCATCCCTTGATACCCCCTTTTTTTTACTTTATCACGTCTTCAGCCTGTGAGCCAGATATCGGTCAAAGTAAAATATAAAATTTCAATAAAAATGTAAAAAGTCAACGAGATTTTTTCAATAGACTAAAACGTCTTTATTTAAGCGTATGATGTACACGTGTATAATATACTGATGTTTATTCAGTGTGTAATCACACCGCGCTGTGTGCATTCATGCTCGTTAGGCCCTGTGCAACATGTCATCAATAAGTAAACTAAGCAAGTAAACAAGGACTTCCCATTTGATACATATGTTTGTCCTTGTCCTTGCACTGAAATGAGAAGCACCTGGGACAAATCTAAAGCAAGCGCATTAGCTAAATGACTTAAAGGGTCACTCTAGAGCGACTTAACTTATTGAAAAAGACGATAAAATTATTGGAGGTGTTGCTACACCACAGTCATAAATAGCCGATTCAAAATTCAACTGATTCTCACGCTCTCATTTTTTTTTTCACAAGTCAGGTACATTTTATTCAACCTATATCCAAGGTTTTTGAAAGTCCTCATTGTTTTTTCCCCCACTTTGGTGATTTTGAATGAGCGGTCCTCATCACTTATTGGAATTTTAGGGAGAGTAGAAGCATTTATATGATATGTTTACGTCACGTGATCAAGAAGACGTCTCCGACAGCACTGAAATATTTCATGCGTCCATAAAGCTGGCGGGCTTCCTGGTATAGGATGGAATAATCATTGAGCTATAAATGGGTCTGAATTGGCCATGTGGAGATTCGGGAGAAATCGCTCTAAAAAATGGTGGGTTATTTTTTCTACCCAAACGCTGGGTTGAGCCTTTTTTGTCATTTAATTCGGTTATTTTTTCAGTTTTTGATAGTTTGTGGGTAGTTTTGTGTAGCCCACCCGCTGGGTTAGTGGCTGGGTCATTCTGACTGTTTGAATTCGCATCAGGTGGAGGTAGCTGTTTTCACACGGGCAGCGTGTTAGATTTATTTGGAGAAACGAGGTTCGTATCAATATATTTATCCATAAAATCATTACTGTATACTGTACACTAATGTGCGATAACAGACCAGTTTACATGACGTTAAATGCACCGATATCTTCGTTAGTTTTGGCTTACGTGCTTGTAATGCCCACTTGATGGTTAGTTGGTTACTCAGGTTTTTGGATGTTTTTAACGCCTCATTTGATAAAAATCTTACGTTTTTGTCTTAAATATATGACTTATTTGAATTATTTACTTCAAAGAATATATATACACTTTAGCAGCTTTAGCAATACATTTCTGAACACCTTCTTGTGTATAAATAAAGGAGATACCATGTTGTCATATTTGTTTATAATGTGGTATATTTGACATTTTCAAAGGGTAAAAATAACCCGGAAAATATTTACCCATTTATGAAATAAAATCAACCCAGCGTTTTTGTAAAAATTAAGCCATCATTTGGGTTGAAAAACAACCCATTTGCTGGATTAAAATTAACCACCTAACTTGGGTTAGTTTAGCCCAAAACGTGTCCTGTTTTTAGCCTACCCAGTAGTTGGGCTTAAAATAACCCCATTTGGGTTGATTTTAACCCAGTGTTTTTTTAAAGTGTGGTGTCCTGTCCACCCATTTATGAGACCGAAAGTATCACTTTCATAACATTTATTAGGAACTCCATTCTAAAGCTGGGTAAACCTGTGTGCTCTGAGATGCTTTTCTGCTCGCAAATGCGGTAGAGGGTGGTTATTTGAGTTACTGCAGCCTTCATCTCAGCTCGGACCAGTTGGCAATTCTGCCATGACCTCGCTCGTCAACAAGGTGTTTCTACCAAAATTTGGCTTAGGTGTGTCTTGGGTGGTTGTGAGACTCCCAGCCTGAATTTTTGTACCAGACCTGCGCCGGCCATAGGTAGAGTACCCCTGGGATACACCTATGATCACTGCAAAATGGACAGCACTGGATACTGGAATATGCACATAACGTCATACGTGCGTTGCATAAATCTTTTCTACTTGCGCATATTGTCTGGAACAGAGCTAGTACTCTTCAATTGTGAAAACCACAAAGCAAGTTTTGGGGGCGCTCAGGTCCTGACTGCATATAAATCGACAGACAGACTTTGCACAATAGCACCTCTCCTCTAGATGGCGCCGTATCTCCTCTATACAAGTCCTATATTCCGAGAAATTATAGTTAAACACATTTTTATTATTATTTTAGAGTAGAATAGTAGCGAGTCCTTATACAGCATCGCCTCCTGCTGGGTATTGTGGGATACAGCTGCTTTGAAATAATCTACAAATAAGGCTTCATACATCAAGATTATTTTAATTCATTCATTCATTCGTTCGTTCGTTCGTTTACCGTAACCATTTTATCCTATCGCAGTGAATCCGGAGCTTATCCAGGGAACACTAGGAGTGAGATGGTAATAGGCCTACATCCTGGATGGGACGCCAGTCCATCGCAGGACACAATCAGATTCACACATTCATTTATACCTGAGGGCATTTTAGAACAGTCCATCCAGTAGCATGTTTTTGGAAACCAGAGAATCGGCAGGGTGTAATTTACTATATAGTCTAAATTAATACATTTGTCCGAGGTCGCCAGTTAATTACGGCAATTAAAACGGGTTATGGAGCACTCCATATCTGGTCTATTGGTATCATTCAGTCAATAGGGTATCAGAGCATATGGATCAAATGTCGATCAAACAATAGAGTTTTGCGTTTAAATCATCCTGCCTTTTGCCACAAATTGTTTTGGATCAATTCACCTGGAATCAGACACCATATAGCGGATGTTTTGACATGCTCATCTGCAATATCTGGCCCTGTGGAGCAAACAGATCAACCTCTATGGATCTGTTTATAGCTCCCTTTTCACTGGACACATTCACTTGCCACATTTGAACGTTTAATGAGAAAAATAGACTGTAAAATAAAATGGCCTGTTAGAGCCTACTGTTCTAATACACATGTTCTAATTGTTCTTAAACTGTTTCACATTTGAATATTATATTAATATAAAAATATATATTAATACAAATTCTTTCACGTATTTTCACATACAATTTGGTAGTAATAAATATATACAACCATGCAGTAGTACACAAACAACGGTAGATGGTGCTGTATCTCCATAAAATACACAAGTAGGATGGATTAGCCTATTTTAATCTCGAAAATACTTTTTTTAAATTTAATTTTCGCGTGATTCAGATCGTGGCAAGGAACTTTACACAGTTGTGAAATGTTTTTGTTAACACTGTCAAAATGTCTCTGTCAACAAGCCAAAACAAATTCCCACTGTTATAATGGCATTTTTTGTTTTTCATAGCTATAGGCTAAAAATGATGGACATGCCCCCGGTTTTAAGACACATTTTCCCTGAAATTCTGTCTTTCCTAGTATAAAAACAATTGCTTTTTGTAAATACACCCAACGACAGAACTGAAATAATGGCATGACGAGTCACAATCAAAACACCTTATAATTTCAATGAAAGCAACTATATTGTGCTTTTCTGATTGGAAAATACAGGTATATTGTAGTGGAATGTAATCTTTAAGTCTAATGAAGTCCATGTGGTAGGACTAAGAACTGTCAGTGTGATCGATGCTTAAAAGAGTCGTAAATATTGTTGCTTTTGTGCGTCTGAAGCGAAATAGCGAGCTGGCCCCGCAAACAGCCGTACACACGTCGTTAACCTGCTGTCCTCCTCATTACGGCTGGGTTTAAGTTACAGGAGCAGTCAACCTTTGAGAGGTGTTAACCTGCAAAGCCGTTTAATGGTGTCAATCCTGTTTAGAAGATAAAGGTTATAATCATCAGTCATCCACTGATCCTTTAAAAACTTTATAGCAAGACCCTTGTCAGAATAATGGCTGCCTTAAATTTTAGACTACTTCAAATATATAGGATACTGGACCAAACATTATTTTCGACCTTTTATCCTTAAGTAGTAAATAGTATAATGTATATAATAATACATTTTAAGCAACCGAGGAATCACTATGCCATACAGATTGTGGAGAGTTTTCAAGGGTTCTTCAAGAGTTCATTGGATAATTAAAGGTTCTACTTGGTGCCCTTTCTGGTACTCTTTTCTCCAGCCTCATGTACGGTTCTATAAAGACCCTATAAGCGTTCCTCTAAAGGGACGACCGACGAACACTTAAGAGTTCTAAATTGCAATAATGTAGCCATTGCATTTTTTTTTTTTTTTACTAAATCCATAGCCTTTAAGTAGTTTATCTTACTTTGACAATGAGCACCCATACGTTTGCTTTAGTTCATTAGAATATGTTTTTAACAGAGCAAAGGCCATCGGTGTGGTGTAGGTTATTTACATGAAAAGCCTGTAGTAAAATTTAGAGGCAGGCTTGTTATTGCAATGCTTTCATTGACGCTCTGAGGACAGGTTTGTCACACGTTTTCTCTTTATTTTATTTTTGGCGGGGGAAGGGGGGGTCAGTGTTAATTATATTAACTGATCATAGTTTGATCACTAGCTTTTATAAAATGTATACTCATATTTTTTACTATACAATTTATCGATTTTTTTTTCAGTTTCCGATCTTACATTAAATTAGATCTTGGCGAATCTTAAACGAACACGTGGCCAAAATAAAATGGCCAACAACTACGAGCAGTTATTATGGTGATGTTAATAAAAACCTGGCAAAATCTGTTACAGCACCGGCTGAATTAGACAATCTGGCAATCTTAAACCATTTCATAGACTAGGCCATTATGCCATTTGGTGTAATAACGACATTATCGATATAAAATGTTTAGAATTTAGAATTGATTGTTAAATAATAAACTTGACATTATCATGTTTATCATTTTTTTCAAATGTGATTTTCCATTATGTATTGTTAGAATGAGTAAATGTATAGTTAGTGCCTGTTAAATATATGTATAAATTTGATTTATAAAAATGAGTTATCATTATCGCAGCTAATTAATTTCATAGGAAAGATCATTGTGAGCTATAAAGACAAAGACGCATGAAAATAATTGTAATTGTTTTATTTGAAAATATTGTCTGATTGTCAATTTCTGCATATTTAACACTATCTCATGTTAAATTGTAAAACATTCTTTACTACTCCGTAGTATATGATTATTATATACATTTGATGTTATAAATGGGCGATTATTTGTTATGTATATTTAAAAATACCTTTCTGTAAAACGAAACAACTAAAAACCGGCAAATAGTCGATGTAAGCAGATGTTATATAGCTGTTAAACGACCAATGAAATGATTGGTAAACAAAGTCTGCATTGAGCTTTTACATAGCCTACGTCGGCAATTTTTGAAATTGCTTCTTAGTTTTACAAGTTTGATGAATCTATATCGATCATATCATTGACAGGAAATAAAATTAACAAACACACAAACAATCAAAAAACAAAAATGTAGCATAATTTATTATTCTATCGGATGTCCTTAAAATTGACATGTCTTTTCCTAGATACAGTATCGTATAGCAAAGCATAGCTATGTTATTACATTTTAATGTGTAACAAGGAACTGAAATAAACATGGCTAAAAGACCCTCTTGTTGAAGTCAAGATTGTACAAAGCCAGTGTAGTCTATGAAAAACAGGTTAAAATCCCTGAAAATGGTTGCGCACTCGAAAATTCTTCAATATGTACTCCCCGACGCAAATGTAAAACAAGACTCGCTTATAAAACAGAGGTGCTGAGAAAAGAAAAAAAAATTTCCCAGTAGGCCTTGCGTGTTATTGCATCCCGTATAAGACAAACCCTACTGTTTGATAGGAATATAGCCTATGGTGTAATTGGTTACAGGCAATGCCAAAATGGCATACGTGCTTGATGTCAACTGATCGCCCATTGAGTTATTTATTTATTTAAAATTTTCACCAGTTTTTTTTAAACACCAGTCTGTTTTCTACACTATGCCCAAATTTAACGTCTGTTTCACTGGTATAGTAGGAAGCACAGAATGACCCAGTTTCAGATTCAGCCAAGCCTAAAATCTAGTCTTCACCAGAATAAAACTAAAATACTAACCTTCCACCACAGCGAGCCCTGTCTTTCGTAGGAAAGGTCAAGCAATAATAATCCACCGCTTATTATTATGTACAACAAAATAAAAGTTTCGAACAGTGTTCATTTGAAAAGTGAACGCGTTAAAAGTGTGAAAAGTGTGTACGCGTTAATTCAGGTGCTAATTCAACACTGAACATTTTGCTGCGACGGAACAAGTTCCAGACATGTTCTTATATTACATGCTATAGCTATCTTCGAGGCAATTATGTTCTATATGTCTCAGGTACCGTCATGCCCCACTGCGTTATAACGGCAAGCTGTAGTAAATCTGCTAACGCAGAAATTTAGAACAGATTTTTTTTGTGTGTGTCCAGCCAAATGCGTTGAAGATAGATAATATACAATACACAATTCAGTGTCTATTTATGAAGTGATTTTGTGTACGAGAACCATGATAAATATATTGGTTATTGTAGTATTGGCTACTTATTTCTGCTTAACTTTACAGCCTTTGTACTGACTGATGATTGGAGAATCTTTTGTGAGCACAAATTCTACTGTACATGTATCTGTATCCGCTTTCAGAAGAAACTCTGAAAACGTAAATCCCAGCTTCATGAAATTCCAGCTGCTGTCGCCTGATCTCTAAAGTAATGACATCACCACGTGCTCGAGACATGACATACAACTGAGAGACAATTGATTTCCTAATTTTGTGTTTTGTTAATCCCTTTTCTCCCGCATTCTCCGAGGCTGGCTCAAAGTGACGTAAACCACCTTAATGCACAAAGTCATTACCATCAGAGCATTGGATGAATTCAAGATGAATGGTCGAAGAGGGAACAGCCATCAAAGCGCGCACAGTGCATCAACATAAATTCAAAAGTCCCCTCGGAGCGCTATTAGACAGGAATCCATATCTGAGTCATGAACTTATGACGGACTTTTTTTTTTCCTGTTTAATCAACAACCTTTGGAGGTTCGTCCCTGAAAAACGATTACTGCAGTGTTGACATTGATTTTAAATGTACTTTAAAGGGCATACTGTTACGATCGGTTTGAAAAGAAAGTATTTGTGCATTTAGGAATTTCTAGGTTTTCTGACCATGTAGAGGATTTGAGTCTATGGCAAATAAATAAATAAATAAATAAATAAATATATAAATAAATAAACAATGACCTTATAGCGTTTAGGCTACTGCTTCCATTCTTTCTGTTGTTAACACAGCGGAAACGTCCTTTAATGCGATGTTAAGTGGCAGTGGAGTTTCTCTTGTTTGTCGGGTCGCTAGCGTAACATAATCGCTGTCAGTGCGACTTTTGATGGTATTCACCAGACAGAAGAGAATTTTTTAAAATAAAATTACCTGTTCATGGAGCTATATAATACTGTTGAGCTAGAAAACCATCGCAATGTAAAAAAAATAACCCCAGTTCTTCTGATTCAATAAACTTAACTCAGTTTGATAAATCAACTACGATAATTAATTCGATAAGCCCATAGTTCTGGTCAACCATTGCCGTACAGAATACAGGTTGTTTCGTTGATAAAAGTCCATTTATTGCTCCAGGAATAGCAGAGATTGTAATAAATGAATAAGAAAGCACAGAATATGTCAAACATAGCAAGAAGAAACCATATTACCTATTTACATATTATCTAAATTGCTATTCTCCTGTTCAGGTTTATTATTATGGCCTAGCGTCTGTTATACATTGTTTAAAGATGAATAATCATATCATTCCGCCAATAGCAGCCTGACAATTTAGACTTTGTAATCTAACTACCACTATAGGCTCGAGTTGTAAATGTGTAAACTGGGCTACTGCGCTGTGTAAACTCGCCTCCACGCCGCATCACCTCACTTTGCTGTTCACATCAACACACACGTCCAACGTTATCTCACTGAATTTAGAACACAACTCATACCGAGAATGTGATTATTTACAAAATTACTCTTGACATTTGTATATCTGGTGACATCAGTTGCGTCATTTTGCCGAGCTTCCTCTTATTGTTCTAATACGAACAAAATGAGGAAGAACTTGTGCTGTTGAGAACACACTGGTGTTATAGTAGTGATGATCACATTTGTAATGGGTATAAACTGTAATGTGTAGTCACATTACAGCTGTCGGCAAATGGTAACCTATCGGTAGAAGTACTGGCATTACGTGCGCTGAATTTGTTCGTTGATACATTCTAAGCTATTACACGTTATTTAGATAATTCGTATATAAACTATTACACACATTATTTGTATAGGCCTACGTATACACACTCTATATTACAGTATATATTATATTATATGTATATATCATTGCATAGTTTATATAGCCTACTACTGCTACTACTACTACTAACAACAACAACAACAACAATAATAATAATAATAATAATAATAATAATAATAATAATAATAAAGTAAACGATTGACATTTGTACTTTGTGTATTTTCAATCAATACGAAAAACATCTTTGTTTTAATGCAAAAGCTTACTGCAAAGCCTAAAAATGAAGAAACAGCTGGCAGTCACTTTCATATGCTTCTCTGCGCTTCACCACCGGTGGCTGCAGCTTTAATTTCCCTTAACCATTCATGCAAATTAATCTCTCTCTAATAACACAAACGTTTGCAAAACTAAGATCTTTTAGAAGCTCGTCAGAGGCCTAAGATCGGTGTCATTTAAATAACTACAATAATCTCATGATTATTTCTATCTTGAGGCTTGCCAGCTCTGAGTTATCCTAAAGCTATGTATGAAACAGATCTTATGTTCCAACTACGTTATGTCACTCTTTTCAGAAGAGCAAAATAAAATGTGTAAATTGGCCAACCTAAAACAACACACTAGCTGTGTTTCACCCTAACAGTTCTAAGAGAGATACGCTTAAAACTATTTTGAGAGCACAACATGTGACGGTTACAACTGCCCTCATTTAGCGCAATAAAACAGATTAATGAAAAAAATAATTAGCCTACAATTAATAATAAACAAATGTAGCGCTTTAGAAATATTGAAGATTATTAAATAAGTAAAGGTGTACCTGTCTGTGCCCACTAGAGTGTAAAGTGACCCGTGAAAAAGACCTGCTTAGACGGGAAAGAGCAAATCAAACAGCGATAGAAGCCGTGAAAATGTTCCCTTGGGTAAACAGGAAACAGTGATACAAATGACTCAAGAGCATCTTAGGCTCCCTATGCAAAGACTTTCAGACTGTTCAAATAGAATGAAGTGCATGTGAACAATAGGCTCCTACACCTGACACCAGGCCCTCAGAAAGACCTCTACACTGCACCATGAGCTGTCCGAAAGAAAAACAGTGGCACTGATCAAAACAGGAAACAAACAATATCAAACAGAGAAAAACAAAACAAAACAAAACAAAAAACCGTTAAATGCGTTAAATGAACTAACAACTGTATAACGAAACTTTGTTTGATGCTGGAATATGATATATGAAAACATTTTAATAGCCTAATAAATAAATTATCAATAGAAATGGAAATATTTATTTAGCATAAGAAGAATCAACAAAAACACAATTCTGTCAGTCATATCTAAGGTGAAAATTTATAGCTTCAGATAAGGATTTTTTTTTTTTTTAAGTTAAACCATGTAGAATATTGACAGATTGCAGCTGGTGTTCATGATTTTTTTTTATATAACGCTTCTTTATCAAACTAAATTTCAATTCATTTTAGTGCAATCTTCCTATGAATTGGGTGACTGTCAGTCCTATAGACAAATGTCAAATATGTCGTTTTTAAAAATCAATATTTATGTTAATTTGTGTAAACTTTTCAAAAACTCTTTCAGTCTCAGTCTGATTTGTCACCTTTAAACATGCTTCTAAGGACAGAATTACAACGCTTACAAATTTTGAAGTCGCTAAATAAATTCGATACGCTGCATTATTTCCAGTTGAAAAGAGGAAAACTGAGCACTGTGCCGGCTTGTCATGTCAAACTTATTCAACCAATAGCTGAACAGTGTAGTGTAAAGACGAGTGGTGATTGGACGGCTTGTCTTTGGTTTGGAGAAAAGTTTGGAAGGCCGTCCCATCACAGACGCGGATTGAAATGTAAGCCTGTCCTCCTTGCCATCAGGAAACACAAGGCGATTTTGCCTCCCTCACAACTAATCGCTATCGTATCTGCGTCAGCCGATCGATTTTTCCCCGTTTCGACTGCAGGCCTTTAGAGACCTAAACTGGAACCGAAGCTGTTCAGAGGACATCACTGTTGGGGTTTCTGTTTGTCATCGGAGGCGTACGCGCAATGGGTAAGAACAAGAGTGGGTCTTTTTCCTCCTGAATACGGAGCCTTTGTAAACAATCCGTCCAAGATTACAGTGTCATGAGATGGAGACTTCAGATCGCATGATAGCCTAAAGTGATTCACTTTCACAGTACCCGTAAAATGGCGTTTTACTGTTGAGGTATTCACACACTCACTTGTTTAGTGTTCCTACGACTGTGGTAGTAGTAGTAGTAGTAGTAGTAGTAGTAGTATATATATATATATGAATATGCTATGTGCTTGATTTGGGCAAACGAACCATTTTGATAGCTAATTATAAACAAAGTGTAAGAATACGTTACAGAATGTGTAATGGACGCGCGTTAGTAAACACACTCCTGCATTAGACCATGCAATATTAAACTGTACGCCAGTCCTTTACTGTCAGCTACGATGTGATGTAAAACAAATGTGGAGATGGGACTGCTCCATACATTACACAAGTCGTGGTTAGGTTGGAAATTCAAGGCCTTTATTTAAGGCTTGATTACACCTTAGATTTGATTAGGCTGTTTGTTTGTCGAATCGCCAATCTAACAACAACCAGCGTTTAACGCATTCTGTGTTTCGATAAAAAAAAATGTAACACTTTTTGGTTCCTTTTCTTACTAGAACCAGCCTTTGGGGAGGTGAACCAGCTCGGTGGTGTATTTGTAAACGGAAGACCGCTACCCAACGCCATCCGCCTCAGGATTGTAGAGCTGGCACAGCTGGGAATCAGGCCGTGTGATATCAGCAGGCAGCTGCGGGTCTCTCATGGCTGTGTGAGCAAGATTCTGGCCCGCTATAATGAGACGGGTTCCATTCTGCCCGGCGCTATCGGCGGCAGCAAACCGCGAGTCACCACTCCTACCGTAGTCAAGCACATTAGGACTTACAAGCAGCGGGACCCGGGTATTTTCGCCTGGGAGATTCGGGACAGACTGCTGGCCGATGGCGTGTGTGACAAATTCAATCTGCCCTCTGTCAGCTCGATTAGCCGGATCCTGCGCAACAAGATCGGGAATCTGTCGCAGCAGAGCCAGTATGAGCCGAGCAAGCAGACTTCTCACCCTCAGCCGCAGCCCACGCTGCCCTATAACCACTTATACTCTTATCCGACTCCGATCGCAGCCACAGGGACTAAAGTACCAACTCCCCCTGGCATGGCCGCTCTTCCGGGACATATGGCTATGCACAGAATATGGCCCTCTTCTCAT
>NC_030424.2:14222500-14315000 GCF_001660625.3 Ictalurus punctatus | reverse complement strand
ACAGTTTATCAATAAGTAAATTAAGTTGCAACGCGGTAAACATTCATATTGGTCTGATGCTGGTAAGCTGATTTTATATGACAGGAAATATGTACTGACATCACTTTTGGTTTCAGTGACCAAAAAAGTATTTCAATGTCATTGTTGTTCTCTCTGATTTGTTCCAGATATTGGCAGCTGCCTTGAACTAGGGCCTTAGTTTAGATTTTTAAGCAATCACAGATCATTGCTACAGACATTGAACGTTTGAATTAAAGTATTTCTTTTTTTAGAGCAACTTTAAACAAACTAAACAATATATCTTTTTCACATGTTCTCCAGAGCTCCCAAACACCAGCATGTATACTGTATACATGTTGTATACAAAAACATAAATCTGTCATATAAGGGGTTTGATTATAACACAATATAACTACAAATCATAGAGCATACTAATCTATTTTGCTTTAAAAAAAAAAAAAAAAAAAAAAAAAAAGGAAGCAGATGATGAAAAGGTCATTTTAGTATAAGGCTGTGAAAATGTACACACTAAACACACGATTTTAGCAGGCACAAATCTTGAATGCATTTTGCTTATGATGTATAATGATTATTTAATGCAGCATTTTTATATGCTCGCCTGTGCCTCGCACATGTGCCATGCCCCTGTGTTCCTGAATTAAAATGTAGAAAACCAACAGCGAAGTTACAACTTACCCACATGTTGCAACAGTCCCCACATGTTGCAGTGTAAACAGCTGACCCAGTGCTGCTGCTGATTTGACTTGGAAAACACCTACACCCTGGCACCGTGGTCACGGACCGTTGCTTCAGATTCGCAGTGACCGTATATGAACCACCGAAAAAGCACCACACGTACAGTGCATCACAGCCAGCACACCATTCTAGTGACGTCATTTGATTCAAATGAGGAGCTTTGAATGCCATTTACCTGTCTGCTGTGCTCAGGGACACGGACGTTGACATCACACCTGCATGGATTTAACATACAGATTGTAGCCATGTATTCGACACACTAACTACATATTTCATCTATATATATATATATCTTTGTGTGATCAAGGATGAATAACATTTATATCCATAATGTTAATTGCCAAAACTGGAGAGGACAACCACATAGCCATGTGTTCCACATTGGCTTCATTAAGCTAAGATTGATTATAAGTAGAAGAATTCACTTTGGACATGTCTTAATGTATTGAAAATTTGTGAAACAAGCTAATCTTCCTCTACAGCACACAGGAAATGCATGAGAACATGACAGAGCAAACACTTAAACTTTCATTTTACTACCATACTACCCTTAAAACACACACACACACACACACACACACACACACACACACACACACACACACACACACACACCTGTTTGGAATTAATTCATATAGAAAGCAAAGTGAAATGTCACATGGTTATCTTTAGCTGACTGTGTGCAATCAGGCTTTAGACAGGACTGTGGGTATGGTAACATTAAACAGGGTCTAAAACAATACTGGAGAACATGGTGAATGTGCTAGCTTGATTTAATAATGACCATAAGCAGACTGTTTTCCCTGGTGTATTAGAAAAACATGTTCTAAACACACACAGGTGAGTTTGCGCCTTCTAGTCTGAGTGGATCCACTTATGGAAAGCACAGCCTCGCTGTCCGTGCTGATTGCATTTCACACTGCTCGGGTTAAGAATGATAGGAAAAAGCCCAGCAACTATATACAGTGCAATTAAGTTAAAGTATGGGGTGGAGTAAAGAGGATTTTTAAAAATGCTATGAAATGCAGTCAAAATAGACAATTTCATTTTGTTAAGCCTATAAATAGATACAGAAGTTACGTGTTCATTCAATTATCTGCAGTAACTGAAGACAACCGCAAGAAGTTGGGAATTCTTGAGAATTGAATGGAGGCTTATGACGATAAATGGAATGTTCTGAAATACAGAGACTTGAATATACTCGTGAAAAGCCTTGGTAATTCATAATGTAGAAGACAAGCCGACAAGACAAAGTGACTCTACAACATAGCATTCCAGCACATTGCAGAGCTGCTGAGAGTCACTGTCTTTAAACTTCACTGCTTAGACCTGATATCACATGCCCTCAAGCAAAAAATCTGAAGTCATAGCTAATGAGCCTAGCAACTTATTGTATTATAGAACTTAAACAAGTTACAGCCATTTAGCGAGACAGAAAGATACAAACTGCAGGATACTATCCACATACGCTGCCAGCTACAGAAACAAAGGGCCGCAGTCGTTGTGTTTTCCAGCATGGCCATATCAGATGTATAAACACAAAGCTGGTTGGAAGAGAAAGTAAAATGGACAGGACTGAACGGGACTGAAACAGGGAGGGCATGGTATTTCCAGTAAGGGTACATACTTTATACTACTTGCTTAACAGATTTATTTTGAGTTCAAGGCTTCTCCAGAAGGAAAATGTCATTTCAGACAGCTTACTTTAGAACATCTGCACAACGCTATATAAAGAATATAATATTCAATATGCTTTGAAAGATTTTTTTAACAGATAAAAATGGCTCAATTAAGTTTTGACTTAATTAATTGCATTAAAAAGGCAATATTGTTGGGGTTCTAGACAATAATACAATAACATTCAAATTAAAATATAACAGACATCAAAATGAAATTTAAAGGGACACCATAAACATTTCTTTTTGATAAAACAAGTCCTTTTTGGTCTTGGGTGTACATGTGCTTAAAGCCCTTTATGTATATGTATATGTATATGACAGGGAATCAGTGAGTGGGCGTCGAGCAAAGTGGGACAGAGCAAAACAGTTTGTCCATTCATTTGTCAACATATGTGCATTTCATGGTTTTGTTATTTTAACATGAGCTGAGTTATGCTGCATCAGCCTGCAGGCTAGAAGAGCTGACTGACAGATTGTTGTTAGCTTGAACAGCTGTGATGGCTGACAGGCATCCACAAAGTTTCATCAGCAAGGTTTCTGAGAGGAGATGGAAAGGACACAAGAAGAAGAAGAAAAAATGAATAACTAGTATTGACATGATAACGTTCCACACACAGATCAATTATACATGGAATAAAAGACAGAGGAGGTAAAAGGCATTGCTATTGGAGTTGACCATCTGCATGACAATATGAATATAAAAATATACCAGAATAAAAAGCAGAGAATTTTACTTCAAAGGTCTCCAACAAACATTTCCATTAAAGACTTTTTTTCTTGCCAGGTCCATGAAATCATATACATATAACATCATATTTTAGTATTTCTTGTATTCTTTGAATGTTTATTTCCAGGAGAATGACCAGTAAGAATATGTGTAAATATGTGTACATTTAATTAATATACAAATTGCTTAAAATGTTTCCTTGTCCCCCTACAACCTCTAACCTTCATTTTTTATTGTGCCTTCATTAAGCACACTTAAAAATAATAGGACACGTTTAATTGGTTTGCAATTGATCTATGACAGCACTTTAAACAAAATTAAAAATCAAGGGCAACAATTCAAGTCCTACGATCACGAGGCATATTTAGTTACAAACATTGTGAAACACTGTAAACTCTTCAAATATCATTAACATGAAAAAAAAAATCAATATTGACCACCACATTAACGCGACACGACTTAAGTCCCTACGGAGGGGAGGGTAGTATGAGGATAGTTGTTCTGTTTTGTCCTTATGGCACTTTGTTTTTGTTTTCCATTTTCCTTCAGTCTCTTTTTGCATATTTTAATAATCTGGAATTGTGAGAGCTATGTACCAAAGACTTTTGGTCTGCTTGATTCCTTAGTAAAAAGATTTAAACACAAAAATTCAATATTTAATATATTTGAAATTCAATACTCATAATTGCTATGAAGTTCATCACATGTTAAGATCAATGTAAAATTAGAATGCTGTATATCACAGAATAAAGTGAAAATGACCCAAGGTTCCTTATAACTTACAATTAATCATAAGCAAAAGAAATACGACATACTTTTTTGCCTCTTTCACATTTTACAAGAAGTGAGTTGAGACATAGAAACGAGTATTGACTTGTGGTAAATACTGAATTATCACTAATCATCTGATACAACATCTTAACATGAGTGACTACACTTGACTTGAGCTCAACTCCACCCTCATCAGTACACTTTTTGGAGCTAAATAGGATTCTCTGGTGGTGTTCCATAAGAGAGGAAGTGAGCTTCCATTAGAAATAGTCTTATTTCTTGTATTAATGTAAGCTGAATCTGATCCCATTTCCTGCTAGTGGTGAGTGTAAAAGACTGTGGTCTTTGTTTGGGCGTGAAGTGCCGTTGCGGTTACAGTACAAGTGCATATTAACTTCCCTTAACATCGTAGCATCACAGAAATAAATACCTCATGGGAATATTTAAAAAATATACATTTCTCTCAAAATCAATGAGCAGAATGAGATATGATATGTAATGAGATATAAAACATGATTTTGTAGTTCAGGGCCAATCCTGGTCAATAATTGCTATTAAGCCATTTTATTCTTTATTATTATTATTTTTTTTATCTTAAAACACATTGGCATGATTTTGATAGCTGATGCATGCATGTACATGTAACCTACAGTGTGAAATCTGTCTGCTGCTTGACAGCTCTCATCACCAGTTTCTTTGTAGCCAGCTGGAGACATATTCATAGACTAGCAGCATGACAGCACCTCCTACATACAGACAATCACATGGCATGAGAATCAATCAACATAACATGAAATGTTATAGCAAAAATAATTCTGGATTATACACTGTTTTTTAGATTACCTGGTCCAAGTCTCATGATCTTGGGAATTAGTCCTTTGTATAATGCAAGATATCTATAAAAACAAAAATCAGAGACAATGTATGTAAAGCACAAAAGGTCGTTTAAAAAAAAAAACATTTCCATAATACATATTACCTAATGTGATCTAATACAATGGTGGATCTAATTTTCAATAGCCTTTAAACACTTAACATATCATTTACGTTAAAAAAACTACTGAGTCAACAAAGAGTATGGTATTTCCAATTTAATATGTATATATCAATGGATTGCTACAATTCTGAACACTAGTACTAGAAAAAAGGATTATGCACATGCCCCGTAATCCTTGAGCAGATACAGAGCCCTAAAATCTGGCCATGTTGTGTACCTGCCCCTAATGTGTTCAAGCTGATCTTTGGCTCAGGGTCGCCACTCTCCGTGTCCCAGCCTCTGTCCCCTGCTTCTGCTGGCGTTAATAAGGCTCGAGCCACTTCCTCCCTGCCCCGCTGTCTGATTAAACTGACCCGTTGAGCGCCGTGCACCTCGTTAGGACCTGCTTAACGACGTATCCCATAGGGACCACTAATTAGCTAGGACTGTGTTGTGTTAGAGCGTTGGACAAAATAGGATAGAGGGGGTACCCTCTCAGCACCCCAAAGCTCAAACGGCTACACTTAGTGGCTCAGTCACACACACAGAAAATGACACACACACACCCCCAACCCCACCTTAACCCAGGCCCCAACTGATCTAATAAGAAGCAGTCTGCCAGTCTCCATGAGCAAAGTAAAAGGAGCAAATCATGACCATGAAGGCTCATAAAAGCAATGAATTCACTTGCAAGCTTGTCAACCGAAAGAGACTCTGTATCTACTAAAGCAATGGCACTCAGGACCTCAGACAAACAAAATCACTGCAAATTCATTACTACAATTTTCAGTATAACAAACATAGCAGCATATCAACAAGTATAATCTTTGTTATTATTATGCTAGAAAACTCAATAAATGAAAAGAGTATAAATGTTCTCTGTATTCATGAAACAGAAAAGCAAATATCTAGCAAAATGTGAATGTGAACATTCACTAGATACAACTAAGGGTTGTTGGTAGAGAAATGCCCGTATCTCACAGGACATCGATATTTAGTGTATCAACAAAAGTTGCTTTTTGCTGCTTCATTGACTAGTAGTGAGCCTCACAATAAGGTCAGATGAGAGAAGATAAATAAAATCAATTAAGAAAAATTCTAACCCACACAATAATAACAAAAGATACCTCAGGTAAATTATTTATTAATTCATTCATTGTTTCATTTATGTGTAAATTGATCTGCAGTGTTTACCCAGTTTGAATGTCTCAGTTTGACAGCAGAAAGTAGAGCTCACCCTTCTTCACGGTACACCAGAGTCATGGTCTGGAAACAGCTCCTGTACTTTATCTCCCCTGGGACTGGCTGGGGACCCTGGATACGGCTCTTCGCCACGTCAAAGGGGATGTTCACACATGATGAGATGGTTCCTGACAGCAAACCTATAGTAAACTTTCTCATAAACTCCAGACGAGGATCCTTTCAGAGAGAAATGAAAAAGGAGATACTGGGAAGAATCTAAATTTAATGCAGAAGACCAAGATATTTTATGGCCCAGAGCATAAAGATCAGTTTCATTTCAGTATGTGGTTCTGAATGTTCGTGGCAGGGAGTTCTGGAGCAATTGCAGGTTTGTTAACATATTGTTTTGGAAAGCTGAACATGATTCTAATGTTTGTGGAGAAAATGAGATTTCAGAGCTGAATTTCAAAAACATAAACCAGACATATAGAACACAAAACAGCTGTCCACTAAAGTATGCAGTGGTTGTCCTTCTATTTTCTGAGTTTGACTTAATCATCTTCTTTGAAAACACAGACCAGCAAATGTGGAGTCAGTGAAGAGTGGAAAATGTGCCACTGAGGGGCATCCCTCTTGGCTGTAGAAACTAAATTGTAGGAGTGGAAGAGCAGTAAAGAGACAGTAAATAGAGAGAGTAACATAGGAAGGAGAAAGGGGAGGGGGTCATGAATATGATTACAACGCTGGCATGAAAGCTCAGATCATTTTATGGTAGCAGGAGGCAGATTAGAGTTTCCCTAAAAACAATGTGGCTCCTATTGGCTGAGGCACATCACATGATACAGGGTGAGCTTTGGCGATAGGATTTATAAACAGGGTTCATGCAGGCAGACTGGGCAGGCATATGGGGACAATTTGGGTAATTGGGCTGTGACTCGGCACCAGAGTATTACAGTACCAAAAAAAGGCCAGACCCATGCGGCTCTGACAGCTAATTGGCCAGGATATTTTTACAAATGACAGCAGCCTTGCTGTGTACGGCCTTTCTCAAAGCAGCGGACACCCTGAGTGACGAGCTGAATCAACAGCTAATCCAAAAGTCTGCAGCAGGGGGAGGAGCACTGTTCTGAAATGCACTACCAGCACTGGGTCTACTACTACACAGTCAACACACCATTCAGCCATTCTAGCATTCCTCATTTCAAACACACAGGACTATGGTTCTTACGGGATGCCCCCTATAACCAAATTCAGTATTAAAACATAATTGGATCACTGCAGCATTACTGTAAAAATAGCACACAGTACACATAGTCAGATGGCCATGCTTACTTGTGGCCAGAAACCACCGGAGGAGATGAATCACTGATTAATCTCGATCGGGCTACATGAATTTTAATGTCTATAGAATGACTCAAGCTGAAACCTCAAAGCCCCCAAAGTTCAGCTTTCCTCTACAGTTTTGCTCATCTGTTTGGCTCTCAGAGAGTCGTAAATATCGGGTTCAGGCCTCATCAGACAGGCAGCTTTTTAGACAATGACATTCTGAGTTCAAATCTACAGGAGGATATTAAATGTTCTGCAGCTCTTACACTGTAACTCTCCAATACTGAAACAATACCACTGCCTGCTTCCAATTAGTTAATTGGAGTTAATCTAATGCTCTAGTATATACACGTGGAGCATATGGCTTCGTTTCGATTTAACAAAATTATCTTTTGTTTGGGAGTAGAACCCTGCCGGATGTGTAATGTGAACCTTTGAGGATGTGACAGAGCACAAACATAGAAAGGATTAGTATGGTTGATCTTAGCAGCTCCTTTCCTCTACCTCTCTACTTCTCTCCCTCTCTTTTCAAACCTAAACAGCTTATTAGACAGATTTCTAATTTAGTACAGCGTAAAAATCAGTTTGCACCGTTATTACAGTACTTGCTCTATAGGTGTCATTAAAAACAAGAGCACGTCTTTGTGATGTCCGATTTATATCCACCACCCCCTAGGTTACTTTTCTTTACCTGGCTGGCAGGAAGGGTGTTTTTAACATTGAAGTAGAAGCCAAAGTAGATCATGTTGAAGACGCCATGGCGTCCCAGAGTGGAGGTCAGGCCCTTATTTAGCCCACGCAGACCAAAGCCATCTGAATTAATAATCATTCGAGCCTGGGTGAATGTGGATGGCTGCTGGATGGGAAAATAGGCAAGAGGGATAGAAGAAGCTTACCATTAAAAGTACATTATGACATTAGATCTCAAAACACTATTGTCACTATTGTCTCTTACCACTTTGAAGGAATTTCTGTCGGCCTGAAGGCTCACTTTCACTACCTCAAATGGATTAACCACCAGCGCTTCTGTTAAACCTGATCCAAGCCCAGCTAGGGAGAGAGCCTGACGTAGACAGAGAAAGATGCAAGACAGCATTTGTGTCATATACAAATACAAAGAATATAAGTCAATGCTATAGGTATGAATGTCAGACCAACACTGTAATTCATTGTGAACAATGCAACAGTGATATTACGTTTACTACGAATGTGTTTGTTCAGATGGAGGTCTTGACTTTAACCTACTAGCTGAAAGAAACTGCTTCCATCATTCATTCACACAGGGAAGAATGGGGACACAGACAGAAGACAAAGATGAATGAATTGCCTGAGATAAATTGACTGGAACAAAGATTAATTTGTCCAGATGCAGAAATAAAAGCTTAACTTGAATGGCTTGAATGATTCTCAAAAGAATTCCATTTTCATATTCTTCTAAAAGATCCCAAAGGATCTTTATTCTTAAATTAAAGGGATAGTGTGTTTATTTGTTTAACTAGTCCCGACTTCACGCAGTCTAAATTTGCATCCAGCTCTTATGCATTGTAACACAGGAAACGATTAAAATTTATAATAAAGTTAACTTCAACGTATATGCATATTAGATGCCTGGATTAGATGCCACTGTTTTTACAAATGTCACCAGACCTGGATATGTATATTCTGTGTGTATATTTATATTTGTGTACTCATGTAAATGTGTGTGTGTCTGTACTGGTGTAATGGGAAAATGTCAGGACTGTGCATGTGTCTCATTACTCTCCCTCAGTTTCTATCCCCCATCACACCATGCTGGACCATCATCTCAAACAGGCCTCAGCCATGTTTACACAGCTAGCCGTCCACTCTTTCATTTGTTATTTGTATTATTACTGCATACGTCCTCATCCATCAAGCTGAGCCGCCTCAGCTGTGCTGAACAGGAAGAGGGGGCTCTGCCACACTAATCAAACATGCCCCTTAATAAATTCTGTCCATTGCTAATGACCTTACCTATCCTTATTGTGCCATATATTTCACACTGTATAGGTAGGCACAGCATAATATGTTCAGAGAGGATGGGAGAAAGCTTGGCTTAGGGCTGTAATGGATGAGCCAGGTAAACATTTCCCATACTATGGCTGTACAAACAAATTGTATATGGGAAATTTGCAGAGCCATAGAGAGAGAGTGTGTGTGTGTGTGTGTGTGTGTGTGTGTGTGTGTGTGTGTGTGTGTTTTTGTGTGTGTGTTTGTATGTGTGTGTGTTTGTGTGTGTGTTTGTATGTGTGTGTGGTTCTGTGTGTGCCTGTGTGTGTTTGTGTGTGTGTTTGTGTGCACGCGTGTGTGCGCACGCATCTGTGTGTGTGCTTGTGTGTTTGTTTGTATGTGTCTGTGCCTTTGTGTGTGTGTGTTTGTGTGTGTGTGTGTGTGTGTGTGTGTTTGTGTGTATGTGTGAGAGTGTGTGTGTTGTCAAAGCTGACAGAGGGAGCTCATCTACTGGGCTGCAGGTAACAGAATGCTGTCACAGTAGTGGACCATCTATCACACACTTCAAATGGCTAACATACACATATTCCATTCTGCCAGCAGACATAGCAAAGCTGGAGGCAATATCGGGCTTGCAGTCATTCATTACTCTAAGCACTGGGCTTACTGAGGCAATATATTAACTGGTAATTGTACATTGTCTGTAACTGTACATGTTTCTCACCAGACCAACTTTAACACACCCTGCACAGATTTCTAAATTATGAAAGAAAGAAAAAAACACTGTATGCACTATGATCACTGGGGTGTGTGTGTGTGTGTGTGTGTGTGTGTGTGTGTGTGTGTGTGTGTGTGTGTGTGTTTATGCATATAGTAGAGTGTATGTGCATGAATTGTGCATATGAAATGACTTACCAGGCCTTGAGATAAGGTAGTGTAACTTAACAGGTTCTTGTATTGCTCAAAGGTGAAAAACTGTAGCGTAGACAGGAAAAATGAGCTATCAGTATCAGGAAGTAGACTGACTAGCATACATATATACCAACTGACATGCACGTGTGCAAATACTAACATGTACGTCCACACACAAGCGCGCACACACACACACACACACACACACACACACACACACACACACACACACACACACACACACACAAACAGAAAGAGAGATGCAAGTCATGGCACCACCCTGAGCAAACAGAGCTCACACATACCATGAAGATCCTAACAGCAACATTCTCTCACGTGCCCACACAGCATACACACTAATGAGATAGACAGCTACAGCGGCCATTGTTAAATTGTAAAATTTATATTATATTAGAGAAGAACTACTTTGAACAAGTGAAAAATTACTTCTTTAAAAATAAAACCAATAAAACAAAGGAAATAAAAATGTAATATGCATCTATATATTTTACCTGGTAAAGATAATAAAGCTGGTTTTAACAATTAATATCCCAATAGTCTCATTTTGAGAAACATTACTTGTCCAAATAGGATCTGACAGATGGTTAACAACCAATCAGAGGATGGAAAGAAAGAAAGAAAGCACTTTACAAATATGTCATTTTCATGCTCAACAGTCTCCAGAGTTTACACAGAATGGTGCAAAAAACAAAAATCATCCAGTGAGCAGCAGTTCTGCTGGCAGAAATGCCTTGTTGATGAGGAGAATAGCCAGTCTGGTTAAGCAGACAGGAAGGCTATGGTAACTCAGATAACTACTCTTTACAACCATGGTAAGCAGAAGAGCAACTCAGAATGCACAACTTGTCAAAGCTTGAGGCAGATGGGCTACAACAACAGAAGATCACGCTAAATGCTCGCCTACAATGGACAGTTCAGTTGAAGATTAGAGGAAGACCAGGTAATTATTTCCCATCTTAATCTGTCCCGTTTCGGTGAACCTGTGCCTGCTGTAGCCATTCCTCTAGAGACTATTGTGCATGAAAATCTCAGCAGATCAGCAGGAGAGTTCTAAACTACTCAAACCAGCCCATCTGACAACAACAACCATAGCACGGTCAAAGTCACTGAGATCACATTTTCCTCCATTCCTATGTATGATATCAACATTAATTGAAGCTGGTGGCCTGTATCTGTATGATTTGACACATTCTGCTGCTGCCGCATGATTGGCTGTTTAGATTATTGTATCAATGAACAGTTGTACAGTACAATGTAACAATGTAACAATGTACAGTTTCTATTAATGTTCCTATTAAAGGGTATGTGATAATATACATATTTTTATATATCATATACTATACTATAATCAGTTATAGCTAACTTTCTTCCAGCAGTATGATCTGTGATGCTCGAGAAGCACTGGATGGCATGTAGGTCAGTACTGAAGGTCCACAGCAAATATACAGTGTGAGTATAAACAGACCAAGAAAGCTTGTGTTTGATCCTGCATGCTTCAGGTGAAATACTACTGACTGCTGCAAGGAGGACACATCCGTGTCTATGTTTGTGTATGTTGTGCACATCACTAGTCTGTATTCTAGGACAGCATTTACCTTAACAGCTCTCTTGGGCGTCTCAGCTAGAATTGGTGGCAGGATTCCCTTGTAAAAACCATGCACTCTGTTAACAGAGGGCAATTCATTAACACTCAAACACAGGTATGATGAGTACACACAGAGTTCATTTTAGTTTAAATGAATTCAGGAAAGAGAGAGAAGTTGATCAAGGAAATATGCACAACTATCCAAACATTTCACAAAAAACGCTTAAAGATCCGTGAACACCTGTTAACCATTCAATCCTAATACATGTTTACATAATTCACGAGTCGTCAAAATGGAAGGGACTTCCACAGAAATGTGCGCTGCTGACCAGATGTTCTTAGAGTGAATGGAGGACGCCACTGTTCACGTACAATTAACCTATTTCAACTCAAACACACCAATTGTAAAATCGCATTACAATAAAGTAATGTTGTACTTAGTACAAAAAACACCAGGAGTTGTCAGTGTACAATGCTTATTTTAAACAAAAGAGTGAGAAATAGATTAGCAATCATTATCACCTGTTGCCAACAGTAGCATGGTAGTCAGTTTCATTGCGCCACTTCTATGGAAAACCACCCCTATCATCACTGACACATACTGCTGACAGTATCTTGACAGAGCTTCAACTGTTCTTGTCTGTTTGTTTCAAGGCAATTGTTTCCTGCCTAGAAACAGGTTCAGCAGGTTCAACTTAAGCTTCAACAAGCAAAAACTGCTCTGCAAAGTGGAAATAGTGGACATAAAAAGCTCATCACTGCAATAGGCAAAATAGTTGCAGCCTCATCTCTAAAGATTTCAGTTTAGTTTGATTTACAAACATACTTAACTGAAATAACAACACATTTCATGAAAAGAATGACATTTGATAAGTACATTAATTATGAGGGCTAATACAAACCTGCAACAGACCTAACCTGTATTCGACAGTACAGGAAAGTTATTAACAGCTGAGATAGTTTAATGTAGAAAAACAAATTAATAAATGAACACTAACTGTTAGAATAATTTTCCCTGGTGAGGTTACACTGCTTGGAGTATATGTTTAAATAAACATAACTATTAGAAATCTCTGCATATACTTTAGCATGTGTAACAGTAAATGCATTTTTGACTGCTTACACTGCAATTGCCAACTCTTTTACCGGTAGTTAATATGAAAATTCATAATAAGGAATTTATTTACAGTCTTGGTAAACACACTACTGTTAACAGATTGTAATCAACACGAGAGAAAACAGCAATGTGTGTGTACCAGTAATCTAAATATTCTTACTCTCACTCTTCTCAAGCAGACTGTCCCTGTTTAGACAGCATGTATATACATTTCTACAGTTGAAACCTGACTCTGTTTTCTTAATCTTAATGTCAGGACAAGCCTGAGCACGGGAAACTCCTCTCTCAGTGTCTGCAACAACACCAGTGTGGGCACAGACGAAAGTTAGAGTTTAGTCAGATTACTAGATGTCAAATGTTTTTGTTTCTCATGTTTTATTTACTCACTAATGATTAATTATTGCCACAGACTAAGCAAAATGATATGGAATAGCAATTAATTAAGGAAGCTTAAATCTTAGTGGAGTTTATTAACTGCTCACTCTCAGACCCTAATGAGACTCTAAATGAGTGCTTTATTAAAGGCAGACACACTTGCAAGGTAACCTTTTAAGCCTATAGATAAAAGACTCATGGTGCTAATATTAACTGTAAAACATAAGTGAGTGGTGTGCTACAAGTGCCTAATTAGAGTAGCTGAGTAGACTTTGACCGTTTCCTATTAAACTAGATCTAGATTGTTCCAATAAAATAAAGTCATTAACTAAAAATAATAGTAAACATTTCTCAATTCATTTCTCAAATTCACTGGTAAGATTTTAATTTTTCGTTTAAACAAAAATGCTAAAGCATAGGTTGTTCAAAAGATTTTGATGGGCAGTGTATATCACAAGATTTTACACATACACAAAGTAATAACATTTTCACACTAATAAATGCTGTACAGTATACAATACCATACAACTCTATTTTGGTTTTATCTGACCATATAACCCGATCCCATTTGAACTTCCAGTAGTGTCTGGCAAACTGAAGATGCTTGAGTTTATTTGTGGATGACAGTAGAGGCTTTTTTCTTGAAACCCTTCCAAACAACTTGTGTTGATGTAGGTGACTTCAGATTGTAGTTTTGGAGACTTTCTGACCCCAAGACATAAATAACTTCTGCAATTCTCCAGCTGTGATCTTTCTGAGATATTTTGGCCACTCAAACCATCCTCTTCACAGTGTGTTGAGACAATATAGACATGCGTCCTCTTCTAGATTGAGTCATAACATTTCCAGTTGACTGGAACTTCTTAATTATTTCCCTGATGGTGGAAATGGGCATTTTCAATGCTTTTGCTATTTTCTTATAGCCACTTCCCATTTTGTGAAGCTCAACAACCTTTTGCTGCACATCACAGCTATACTCCTTGGTCTTACCCATTGTTATGAACGACTAAGGGAATTTGGCCCATGTGTTACCTCATATCTATATGCCTGTGAAACAGAAGTCATTTTTGAACAATTTCCTGTTCCTAGTCACACAGATGTACTAAAAAAAAGTGTAAAATATCAAAGAGAGAAGAAGAGAAAATTCTTCAAATATATTTTTCTCATACGAATTCATAAGGGTGCCAATAATTGTTACACACCTACATTTAACAAAGATATTTTGGGGGGATAAACCTGTGTTGTGTTTGCAATTGTTTAATATCCATGAGAGCAAAGTATTTTTGTGAATTGTTTTAACAAAAGATCAAGAAGTTAAACAAATTTTCACAGCCTTCTTTGCTCATATTTACCATGGGTGCCAATATTACTGGAGGAGACTGTATATAGTACGAATATCTGTCATCTGTGTTTAAACAAACAAAGCCCAAATTCTGTTAAAAACAGATTGGGCCAATGACAACCTAATGCCAGATCTAACGGAATACGTTCCAGGAGGAGCCAAACTAACCTTACAGTATGTTCAAGTACATCAGAAGTTAAATACCAAGGTTGTCCAAGTCAGGTAGGTTGTGCTAAGTGTAAAAACGAAAGAGAAAGAAGGTGGTGAGCGGGAAGGGTTTTTAAGTAGCAGATCTTTAACATGTTGATACTGAACACACATTTGTGGACAGAGAGGACAGTGTAGCGTGACTTCTGAGTGTGAAACCCACCACACAACTATATTGTGAAAACACAACCCAGTAGAGGTCAACAGAGATGCTCTCGGCTGATTGCTTCTGGGTGTAAATATTGTTGTTTCTGCAAACAAAGATTGGTCGATAACTTCAAGTTCTACCACAGCCCATCCCAAAAGCCGACTACTCCCTCTGACAAACAAATCGCTCGTTCACTGGCATGTGTTATATCGCTTTTCTACCAGTTTATGGATACTATGGCAGCAGAATAGCTGCTACACTGAAAGAACTGACTGACAAACCTTCATGAGTGTGCGAATGTACGTCAAAAAAAGAAGCCCCTTCTCCGATGCATGCAAACTCGCTTTCCGGGAGTGGTTAGTCTGAGAAATCATCAGGTGGTGAGATAAAGCTCAGATTTGTAACACACACACTCAAGACCCCATTTGACTGAGCCTGGTTTGAATGCTGATTTGACTCTAAATGTAAAGCACACGCAAGGTCTCCACTAGGCCTTCGTAAACAAATCCATTCCCATTTAGGATCTGTGTGGGTCCAGCTGCCTGTGTTTGTATAGGTGTGATTTGTCTTTGATTTCCATAAACCTATTTTGTCCCATTCAACACGGAGCCACATAACTCATCATAACAAAAAGGGAGGAAGGAAACAACGCATTAACCAAATTGGATAATGAGACACATGTTTGATTCCAGTCTAGGTTTGGATACTGGCTTCAAATAACTAATAGACATTTCTCTTTAGTATCTCTCAAGTAGGCATGATCCTATGCATGTGCATGCTGCAGCCCAGGTGCCCTATACTCGACCAACAGCCTGCATGCTTCATCTGCAAATATTACTATTACCTAAAGGAAGCTATAACCTTGTCCCTGGCCAGGAATAACACAGAATCATCAATCAAAATACAGCAAGCAGAGACACAGAAATATCTAAATGTTATACCTGCCAAATACAGTAAAAATAGAAGCGAAATAAGAGTAGCAAGTAAGAGCTTGTAGCTTTATCATCACTTGCACATGTTTTTGAAAACTAGTTCATGATTGTGTAAAGGATGAGAACATGAAAACCAACGTTTAAAATTTAACTTGAGTAGGTAAAAAAGCACCAAAATAACTTGCTATGTGTCCAAAATCCATTGGTTTCTTCAAAAATTACATTGAGTATATATTTCTTATTTAAATATATATATTTTTGGCTGAAGTTAAGCACAAATGATGCAAATATTGTAACATTTAAATACCATTATTTACACTCATGTCAATGATAATATTGGTAACCTTTGAAATGAATAAAGTGCTATAAAATCTTTCTGACCAAAAACTTTTCGTCTTGTTGGTTGACTTCAATGCGGGTAGCTTTAACTGCACTCAAGGCTAACAATGTAACTGGCTTCAAAGCAGCAGATTTACTAGAAGGTTGCATGCTAAGAAGCTGGCATACGTAAAATGCCAAAAATGCAATAAAAATAGGGATTAACTGTCAATCCATTTATTCAGGGTCATCAAATAATTATGGAGAAAATAGAACTACCGATTTACAATGTTCAGTTGTAAGCAATTGTTATAAGCAACTCTTTACAATGTTCAGTTTTCAGTCGTGTAGCGGATTATTTCATGTATGTTGTTCAATAACTAAAAAAAAAAAATTCAGCTACATGCTTGAAAATTGAACATTGCAAAAGTGTATAGATATGTAACTAATGTTTTTAATATGCATGCTGCTAATAAGTAGCAAGAACAAGAAGTTTAAAAGGATTACATACAGTATTAATACACGAAATGTATTTTGAACATTAGACAAATCTAATGCAACACCTTTTATATTGATTTTGGTATTCTAAATAATGAGTTAGAGGTTGAGAATTTAAAAATACTCATGCAAAATAGGACTTTCTGCACATTAAATCCTACACATTAATTCACACGTCTGCCTTCAGCCAGACTAAACCACATACACTATGGCCAGATTAATAGATTACAAAAGTGCCTTGGGCACTGGCAGCTAGCTTGACATCTTAACACATTCAGGAACAATTGAACTGTCAATCACCACATACAACATATAATGTGAAATAATTGTGCACAGTTTACTAATGTTAAGTACGCAATATATTTCTATATTATTACGGTCTTACTTGATGTGTTACACATTCCAAAACATGTCGTCATTAAAGCTGTGATCTCATCCTCAAATGGATCCCTTGCTTTTAGATAACTGGTATGTTGAAGCAGAGAGGTTTAATATTTCTACTGAAACAGAACCTAAGCGAAGACAAAGCAAATGTGAGCAAGTTATTTGTAGTAATAACTCGACAATAGTTGCTTCCTCCACCATTTGTGTAAATTATAACTAAACTGTTTTGGCCTGTGGCTATGACAATACTTTCTTTTGGGCTGTAATTCCACAACACAAATATACAACATCAAGGTGATAATTGGGGTAGAGGAAAGAAGAGCTGGTGTCTGCAGGGAGGCGCGTGCCGATTGCACTGCTGACAGCTCCACAGAGAGTGAGAATGGCATGCAATATTTGTGAGCTAGTAAAGGATCTCACAGCAGTCACTCCCCATGAGTTGCTGCTGTTTCACTGTCACCTGTGGCCACACACACACACACACACACACATGTGCACACACCTTACAACGGATTAGTTATATAAAACTGTCAACGGCACAAAAACGCACCATAGACAAAATGATGAGCACTATTTACCAAATCCCTACGTTATAAAACAGTATCTGGCAAGGCTGTTTGTTTGTGTCTGCATGAGAATGTGGGTGCTACATGCCAGCTCAGTCTGCAAGGTTACTACAACTGGACAGACCACTCTCAATGAAATTACCCCCAATTCTCCATTCCATAGTATGTCCATTCTTGTTTCTCTCAACTGAAGACTTCACTAAAATCTCTAGCCATCTCTTTAAAAAAAATTTAAAATCTTTATAAAATTGTAACATGAGTATGAGAAAGACTAATTATAATGACAATAATAATATTGATGATGATATTAGCAGCAACAACAACAACAATAATACCAAGAAGAAGAGAATAATAAGAAGAATTCTTATTTTACAGGTGGTGTAGAGGAAGTATACACACTGTTAAACCTGACAAGTTTAGTTTACGCCAATCAATTTAAATTCTGACTGCCTTAAACCACACAGGTTTAAAAATTGATAGCTTTGAATACAGCAAACTAATAAAAAGTTAGGTGTTAACTTATTTATTTATTTATTTTTTACACTTACTTAAATCCACTAAGTCAAGTTTAAAGAACTAAATAAGTAAATTTTGAAATGATATGGCTTTTGGTGAAAAGCTATGTCAAAAATAAAATAGCTCTCACACTCTCAGTAACTACTCTACCACTTTAAACAACAACAACAAAAACCTTGACCAAATTTCCCCTTGGGGATCAATAAAGTACTCTCTACCTCTATGTTTTTATTAGATGTACAGTGCCCTCCACTAATATTGGCACCCTTGGTAAATATGAGCAAAGAAGGGTGTGAAAATTTTTCTTTATTGTTTAACTTTTGATCTTTTGTTTAAAAAAATCACAAAAATACTCTGCTCTCAAGGATATCAAACAATTGCAAACATAACACAGGTTTATCCAAATAAATATATCTTTGTTAAATATAGTTGTGCAACAATTATTGGCACCCTTTTAATCAATACTTTGTGCTACCTCCCTTTGCCAAGATAACAGCTCTGAGTCTTCTCCTATAATGCCTGATGAGGTTGGAGAATACATGGCAAGATGTATTTAAAAAAAATGAAAACTATCAAAGTCTTACCTCTGTGAAACAGGAAATCATGGTTGAACAATTTTCTGTTCTGTGTCACCCAGGTGTATTTAAAAAATGAAAACTATCAATGGGAATATATTTTTCTCATATTCATAGGGGTGCCAATAATTGTCACACGCCTATATTTAACAATTTAAAAAAAAATAAACCTGTGTTGTTGTTTTTTATGTAATTGTTTGCTATCCATGAGAGCAGAGTATTTTTGTGATTTTTTTTTAAACAAAAGATAAAAGGGCTAAAGAATAAAGACAATTTTTCACAGCCTTTTTTTCCCCTCATATTTACCAAGGGTGCCAATATTAGTGGAGGACAATGTATGTCCATACAATTTGTCGAAATCAAAAGTACAAACTTTGCATTCTTTAGCCAGTTTACATATTTCATGATACCACGTGGATAATCTTCAAGCCTCATTGTTAAATTACATTAGTCACTGATGATTTATAACTGGTTGTAGTGAATAGTGTGTGTGTATAGAACATGGCGTCATTAAGTACACTAAGGTGGTCCTGGTGTCCACTATAATTGACATTCATAAAAAGGCTAATATTTTGAAACACAAACAATTGAACTGCTTTCAGAACTAAATTTATTATTCCTGACACTTTAATAAACAAGAATATATGTGATAATCATAGTAAAAAAAAGACCAATAAAAAATACAATATTTTAGTTATCAATCTTCTTTTTAAAAATTGTGCTTGTTCCTATGCCGGCCATTTTGGATGCAGTATAAGAAGTTCTTCCTAGCATCCCAGCCTATAACATGACACATCACTAGAAAGCCCAGGATGTCCTCTGTATAGTACAGTAGGAATTGCTAGTAGCTCAAAAAAGTCAAAGGACATGCATGAAAACAAAATTTCCATTACAGAGGACACAAGTCAATGGGCGGGGTCTCAGGAGGATATAAATAAATAGATAGATAAATAAATAAATGTAATAATTAGAAAATAAATAAAGGAATAAATGACAAATATAATTAAAAACAAATATAATTCATTTTAAATGAAATGTATTTTTGTATTACTTTTTTCCTTCATTTATTATTTTCTGTAAAATAATAAGTAAAAGTAAAAATAAATAAATATTAAAATATATGAACACATATAAAAATGGAAAAATTAAATAAAGTTATTTATTCCTTTATTTATTTTCCTATCCATTCATCCATCCATCCATCTATCAAACACACACATACAAGAAAAACCAAACATGGTACATTTCTAAGTACACACCAATATATGGTGTAGGACTAGCAAGATTAAGAAACATAGGTACAATAGATACAGTAATGCACAATGTACATGTGGCCACAGCTGAAAGCTGAATGCTTACCCCTCTTTGTGAAATATGGTTCTGAAACAGTCCTCCAGGCCTTTATAGCTGTTTGGGTCACTCACTCCACGCTGAATCTGGAACCTGAGGGAACATGCTGACAGTTCATTACTGTTGATATTTATTCATTTTTATTTAAATATCACCACATTTATTGCTACTTATAATAAAACAATTTGCCAGAAATCATGCAGGCTATTGGAAACGTGTTTCTTAATATAAGCATGCAAATTTATGTAACAAAAATTTTTACAAGTGAGATTTACAAGTTGTAAATGAAGGCAAAGGTGATTTGAGGCTCTGATTTTAATGTCATAAAAAAAGATTGCTTTTAAAATATAATGTTACTTTCTACACCAATACATTCCGTCTGAAAGTTGATATTAGAGTTTATGAATGAACTCTACTATGATCTCACTCGTATCTTTAAGGTGTGGCACATTGATGCAGTAGACTTTTGCATTAAGCCATTTTTGAATAGAAAATATAGTGTAAATTGTCTACAAATTTTGTTTTGAATGACTCATGACAACATTTTACAACCCCAATTCCGAAAAAGTTGGGACAGTATGGAAAATGCTAATGAAAACAAAGAGGAGTTTTTGACGATAAATGTTTATTTTGAAATTGAAGCATGCAACACGTTCGAAAAAGTTGGGACAGGAGCAGTTTAGGACTAATAGTGATGTGGCAAGTTGAAATAAGAAAGTGATGTGAAACAGGAGCCTCCAAAAAGGCCTAGTCCTTCAAGAGCAAGGGTGGGTCGAGACTCACCAATCTGTTAACAAGTGCATCAGCAAATAATCCAAAACTTTTAGTACAACACTCCCCAAAGACCAATCGGTAGGATTTTGGACATTTCACCTTCTACAGAGCAAAAATTTAATTAAAAGATTAAAGGAATCCGGTCAAATCTCAGTGCATAAAGGGCAAGGCCGAAAACCACTTCTGAATGCGTGTGACCTTTGATCCCTCAGACGTCACGGTCTTACAAACTGTCATGAGTCTTGCATCCACAGATGCAAGTTAAGGCTTTTCAATGCAAAGCAGAAGCCATACATCAACACCGTCCAGAAGCGCCGCTAACTTCACTGGTCTCGGCCTCATCTGATATGGACAGTATCACAGTGGAATCGTGTTTTGTGGTCAGATGAGTCAACATTTCAAAGAGTTTTTGGACAAAACAGCCATCATGCTCTCCGGGCCAAAGAGGAAAAGGACCATCCGAGCTGTTATCAGCGTCAGGTCCAAAAGCCAGTGTCTGTCATGATATGGGGGTGTGTCAGTGCCCATGGCATGGGTAACTTGCACATCGGTGAGGGCACCATTAATGCAGAAAGATATGTACACATTTTGGAGCAACACATGCTGCCATCCAGAGCAGGACAACACCAAACCACATTCTGCCTGGATTACAAGCGCATGGTTGCTTAAGCAGAGAGGGTGTGTGCTAGCATGACCCACCTGCAGTCCTGACCTGTTTCCGATTGAGAAAGTGCGGTGCATTATGAAGCACAAAATAAGGCAATGAAGGCCCCGTACAGTTGTGCAGCTGAAGAAATGTATAATGGATTAATGGGGAAAATTCCACTTGCTAAACTTAACCAACTGTGGTCTTCAGCACCACAGCTGATGTTACACAGTAGTAAACAGTCAACTGTCCCAACGTTTTTGGAGTGTGTTGCAGTCATCAGATTTGAAATGAGTGTATATTTTCAAAAATAAATTAAATTCACAAAAACATATTTTCAATATAATCCAGGGGGAACTGAATTTTCAATTGACTCTCTGTTTTTTTTTGCATTTTCCATACTGTCCCAACTTTTTCGGAATTGGGGTTATACTCTGAGTTACAGGACCTTTAATACTTCATTTTGAACTCTTTTTTTATATATATATTAAAAGGGTAATTTTATTAGTAGCGCTCATATTTCCTCTTGGGGATCAATATCTATCCATCCATCCATTCGTCCATCATTTTGTTTGTATACATGCTTGTTTTAGTAAGCTTAGTGCATGACTCTTAGAAAGAAATGCAAAAAAACAGACTGCTCAATCTCTAACATCACAATCTGGTTTGATACTCGCTCTCTATCTGCTCATAAGCAGAAATTAATTTGTGTCTGTCTTTTTGGGTTTCAGGATAAAAAGAATCAAATGTGTTGAAGTCCATATCGCAACTATTTAAGGATTTCACTGTATGATTTTATTATGTTTTAATTTTTGTTAATTATAATAACATAATGTATGGCTGATGTGTATATTCGATACACATCACATCCTTTTTTAGTTTAGGAAACTCAGTTATATACTCAGTTAGAGTGTAGCTATGAAGTGTAACAATAGTTAATATAGAGGTACTATAGAAATGAGTGAATCCACCAGGTACTTTTTACAACTGGTTATCAAATGAACATTTAAATTTAAATATTAAGGTCACAACACAAAATATTCAGTGCAGACGTGTTCTTGTGAGTTCTAAGTTGATTCACTGACAACTGAAAGAGACCCAAGGAATAGGACTGCAATATTTGGTCAATTTATCAACAAGAAATAAAGGAGCACAGACTAATCTGTGTACAAGTCTCAAACATCATTTTATCTCTAAGTGGTTCCAGGGGCTGTTCTAGAACCTCAAGCCCAATTAGGAAATCAAACATTTACTTAGCCCATCCATATTTTCCAATTAGCCTTGTCTGCCCCATAGCAGGCCTGCAAAAACTACATTTTACTGCTAGTAACCTTTTAGTTATAACTTTAGAATATAATTGTTAAGGGACCTTTTTAGAGCTACAACCTGCTAGTAACTTGCTAATGAACATAATCTAACGCCGTGTAAATTTTAAACTTAGGGTGCACTTGAAGAGAGTTTACTGCATTATCCAATTTCATTGTACAGATACTGATGAAAGTATATATTCCTCCAAGGGAGGAAACTCAGCATTTGATGATGTCCATGGGTACAAGACTTCAGGCAGTCATTTACTGCAAAGGATTTGCAACAAAGTATTAAAAATAATCCTAATATTTATAATTATGCTAACTTGGGCAATTATTTTTGAGCCTCTGAAAATGGAGTCTGCAAAAAATGGCTGTAATTCCTAAACAGTTGATGCAATATTTTTGGGAAACCCCTTGAATTAAGGCTGAAAATCTATACTTCAGTTACATCTGGAATGCTTCATTTCAAATCCATTGTGGTGGTGTACAAAGGCAAAATTAGGAAAATTGTGTCATTGTCCAAATACTTATGGACCTGGCTGTAAGTCTACACCTACAGGTGGACCAACAAGGTAGATGTATCTAATAAAGTATCCAGTAAATGTACAGTTTTTAAATATCCCAGCAACACATGGTGCACTTACATTTTTACCAGCGCAAAACTTACTAACATGCCACTACCATTTAAGTGCCACTGCTGTTGCATACATTTTTGGGTCATGAGGCAATACTGAGCAAAATTAGCATTTGAGGCCAAAATAAAAATAACCAAATTCATTATGTGAGAAGAACAAAAAAGGACAAGAAAGGCATTTTAGGGCATGGGGTGGTATGGACAAGAGCAAAGATTCCCCTCATATGGTTTTGACTGCCAAGTCAAGAGGTCAGCAGTTAGCCGTTCAGTCGGGTGCCTGAAGGGGCCATAAAGCGCATTGGTTCCATCGAAGGAAGGGGTTTACTGAGGTGACTAGGCTTTCATAAAGCCAACAGATTAACATCTTAGAGGGGCATGTCCCAGCATACAGTTTTGTAGATTCCCTAATAGCTTGTAAGGCATGCCTGAAAAACAGTTAAAATAGCACCATAAATGAATGTCTAACACCATATTAAGAGAGGGAAGGAAAAAAAAGGAATGGTTAAAGGGTTGGCAGTCTGTGGCACTGGGGGCAAGGGAGAATGGGTATGAGATGGAGGCACAGACCTGGAAAATTTAAGACCAGAAGAACTTGTAAACAAATTTAAATCATTCTTAATTAATGTCATATGAATGAAGGGTTAAGGACAGCTGTAGACAGAGTTCTATTTCTCCATGTTTGGTTTGCAGGGATAGTCAGGCCCAGACTAGCCGAGAGAGAGAGAGAGAGAGAGAGAGAGAGAGAGAGAGAGAGAGAGAGATGGCAGGGCTATGGTCCACTCGCAGCCTCCTGACCCCACGCATGACCCTTAGGTCACCTCATTTCCGTGTGTCCCTTACCTACCCTCTCATAAAGATCTTGGACCAAACAGCTTGGCCTGTGAGAGATAATGGGGGTATATGAGAAGTTCATGGTAGCAGGGCATGTCCCAGGCCTCTTGCCACACTGCCATATCATGTTGGCCATGCAGGAAATACCAGCAGACAAGGCGGGAGTTTATCTTCTGGTCAGCACAGATTTTTATATGGGTCCTCTATATGACCTAACAGGATAGCAACGTGAGTCTGAACTGTCAGCAATCTGGCTGATACAGTTGTAGCCTATTCTGTTATATTCAGCAAACCGTAAAACCACATAAAGCTCCGGACCTTCATTAACATATGAAGCTTTCAGAATTCTTATTGGTTTATCCTCAGAAAGAGATGATGTACTCAGAAATGATGATGCCTGCAAGTTCATTGACAATAAGGAAACTATCCCACTGTGCCTTATTTTACTATCCCACAGCATGATGGACAGCCAGGTGAGGGTGAAGATAAGGGCAGGTTGGTGTTTCTTTGAGCAATATGAGTGCCATGGGGTAAATAACCCTGGAGTCTTTTGCTTGACCCTAAAGTCCTTATAAAAAGTGCATATTCAAGGCCCTACTAAAGAAGATAAATAACAGTTAGGGAATGGGAGAACCCCTTTGTATTTTTACAGACAAGTATGCAGTGTTTTAGGGCCAGGCAGAGTGCTAGGGCCTTGTCCCCTCTGAGGCCCTTGTGGTAATGGGCTTACTTTGAGTCCAACAGGGGGGGCTGTGCTAGGCTAGAGGACAAGCTGATGGGCTCAGGACCAATAATGATGGTGTTAAAAAGAGCCCTTTGGGAAAGGTAGAAGGTTACTGGGTTGATCAAAAGGCTTGAGTTTGATGGCTTTGCCTTTAAAGGTATAGGTTGAACTTTTAAAAAAGGTCTCTTAAATTCGCCTTCTTTAAACCTGGGGTATTCCCCCACAGAAATTTCAACCACTGAACCTACTAATTCAGTAGAATACTGATTCAACAATACATAAAAACTGAATAAAAGAATTCTGTAGTATCTGGGAATCTGATGTTGTAGGCTGTTGATGGAATAAGGAAGTAATATGATGACAAAGTACAAAAAACAGGGATAGTCATAAGAAAAAAATAAGTAAACCCCATGGAAATTGTTGGATTTCTTTACATATTTGGACAAGCAAACATTTGATCACCTTTGAAACATTGATAATTAATAAAGTTAATATACTTGAAGAAAACCACAAGGAAAATGAGCTTTTTCAATCATTTAATCAACAGAAATATCAATGGATATGATATTATTCTGTGGAAAAAGTAAGTACACCCTTGACCTCAGAAGCTAGTATTGCTGCCTTTAGCAGAAATAACCTCTTGTAGGTGATTTGCATAATTGTCTACCAATCTCTGACACTGGCTTGCAGGGATTTCTGACCAGTCTTTCATGCAATATTCATTCACTTGCAAGATGTTTAAGGATTTTCTTGTATGTACAGACTGTACAAATCCCTCCCACAACATTTCAATGTGAGTCAAATCCGGGCTTTGACCATTCCATAACCCTCCATTTCTTCTTTTCGAGCCATTCGTTGATGGATTTGCAAGTGTGCTTAGCTTGTTGAAAGGTATTTTGGTTCTTCATCTTCAACTTCAACTTTCGGAGAGATGGCCTCACATTATCTTCAAGCACTCTTTTATATGATGCAGCATTCATAGTTAAATCAATGAATGCAAGCTCTCCAGTCCCTGAGGCAGAGAAGCAACCCCAAACCATAGCATTTCCATCAGTTTGCTTCACAGTTGGTATGAAGTGCTTCTCCTGTAAAGCTGTCTTAGGTCTGCACCAAACATGTCTGCTGTTACCGTGGCCAAACAACTCTATCTTTGATTCGTCTGTCTAGAGCACATTATTTCAAAAGGCCTGGTCTTTGCCTATATGCTCATTGGCAAACTGTAGTCTTACAGTCTACCACTGGAGACTTCTTTATGCATCAGATGGTAGATGATTTTCCTTACAGTGGAATGATGTATTCCAAATAATTTGGAGATCTTTTTCAATCCTTTGCCAGACTCATAGGCATACACAACTTTTTTTCGGAAGGCCTTATCGAATTCTTTAGATCTTGTCATGATGACACCACACACCTCAATAACAAAGGGTTATTGAGTTTTAAATAAGACAGGTTCCACCCGCACTCCCTAAACAGGTTCTGATCACTGGCACCAAATCTTGAACACCTGATTCAAATTAATGGATTTGAAGATGCGATAAATTTAGGGATGTACTTACATTTTCCATTTGACTGATCTTTTTGTTTGTTAATATAAATTGCGAAAATTACTACAAAATGTCACTTTTACACACACACACACACACACACACACACACACACACACACACACACACACACACACACACACACACACACTGAGCACTTTATTAGGAACACTTTACTAAAACTGAGTACAAGTAACACGCATCAGAGAGCATCTTCTCTTCACATTGTCGGATCTGCAGTACATGAGGAAATCCAGACGGTCGCATTAAAAGGAAATCTATTTTTTACAACCAAACAGTTAATTTTAATGAGCAGGATCATAAAAATGGCAGAAGTATGTGGTACCTGAGGTTAAAGCACAACATGACAAATGCAGGCATTTTATCAAATTCAGAATAGGAAACAACACGATAATGTTTGCCTGAGCCAGCTCTTCATGTATGTTTAGTAGCACTAACTGCAAGCAATTCTACAGGATAGGACTTGGTCTTCAGTTTGTTTTCAATTTATCTTACTGACAAATCCATAATTTATTTTATATAGAAGATAATTCTAAATGATAAATAATATGAATCTTTTTGTTGTCAGGTAAACTGAGCCAGTGGAGAGAAGGAGATAAAGATGGGATGTAGGGCATAAGGGGAAGTGATAAAGATGTTGCGCTTGTGACACGGCGGGATCCTGGAGTTTGTCTGGGTTAAAGGAGCTTGGGTTTCAATGGCACAACAGGCCCACTGGACCCACTGTGACCAAAGTAATGAAGGTAACCAAAAAGGATTGGACAGGGCAAGGAGTTTCAGTGTGAGGATGCTCTTTTAGACAGAAATTCAATCCTTGACTTAAAGGTCTGTCTCCCTTAATGGCTTCTTCTTGCTTGGCCCTGACATTGCCAAACACTAGATGATCCCTTTGTGATGTGGCACTTTGTGTACCATGTTCTTAGCTCTTGCATTTCACAATTTATAATCAATTGTTGACATAAAGGACTCTGTAATAAATTAAATACTCATTATCACATACAACAACTCTATTTATCCCAAACATATCTAAATAACTAAACACAGAATTTGGGAACAAACCCAAAATATGTGTGAAGAGGTAATTCACAGATCTAGGGGATAGCCCTGGCTCCACTCAGCATAGTTACAGCTTCTTTGAAGTAAGGAAATGGTTGGGGATAGTGAAGACTCCTCAGTCAGCAGGCAACTGGCAGGTATTGATCAGGACAGCACAGGTCTCAGTTATCAGCACTCACAGGGCTGCTTCTTCAAACAGAAATCTGAGACTGTACATTACAGCTCTGTGTTTATGCTCCCCACACGACCTGACACAGCACACAAAACACCACATGTAGTGGGCTGCAGATGCTGCAAGGCGACCGACAGGCGCTGGAGACAAATGAGTTTTCATTGAGCACTTTACTACTTCTCTAAAACGGGTCATTTAAGCACACCAGGACACTTTTGCTTTATTTCTATGTTTTTACTATAATGTATTTGGGTATTGGTAACCCCCACTAACATGTTTAATACCAGGTTCTAATGTGCTATGGCATGTACATAAACATAGTTATACTGTTTCAAATGATCTACAAAGAGACCAGACCTTGCCTTGAAACTTTTAATATATACAGTACCTAGCATAAATATTGACCCCTTGAACTTGCCCACATTTTGTAGTGTTACAACCTGAAAGTAAAATGGATTTATGGATTTTATTGGGATTATAGTTCATGAATCTACACAAAATAGTCCATAATTCTGTGCTGGATGGTCAATGTAGTTTGCAAAATTATTTACAAATAAAAAACAAAAAAGTTGTGGTTGTATGAGTATTCATCCCCACTGCTGTGAAACTGGCCACTGTAAATTAGTGCTATAGTGCACTAGATGCCATCAGAAGCCATATATTAAGGCTGCAAGGCATCTTTGATCTCAGTATAAATACAATTGTTTCTGGAAGGAGTTAGACAAAATTCCTAAGAAAGAGCATCATGAAGACCATCAATACATGTCCAGGACAAGATACTGTAAAAGCAGGAGGGCATTAGTCAGAGAAGCAACCAATAGGCCAAGAGTAATTCAGGAGTAACTCAGGAGAAATCCATATCTCAGATGGGAGAAGCTGTTCACAGGACAACCGTTATTCGGACATTCCACAGAGTCAGGGTTTAGGGAAAAGTGGTGAGAGTTCTCTGGTCTAATGAGATCAAAATTTAACTTTTTGGCCTTGGCAAAAAGCGCTATGTTTGGCCAACACTGCACATCCGACACAACCTCCTAACGCGTGCATGTACATCTATACAATTCTGCAGGTTGATTATGTGTATATTCATACATCTGGTAAACACTGTGTGCTGTTGACTGATATGGGTGCGGTGAGGGATATTTTACAAACACGCCACCATTATTTTAGCTTCAGATTTTATTTGATAGCTTCAGTATAATTATCCTCTAGTACTCCCAAGTGGTACAACAGATAATTATTTGTCGATATGTCTTTTGATTTAAGTGGATTTTATTTGGCTTCTGTTTTGAAAAGTTAATCAATAATAATAATAAACATTACTACAGCCACTTTTCTCTCTTGGACTCCCACCCACAGATTGCAATGGCATCATTGGGATTCAAACTTGCCATCTCCAGATGAGAGGGTAAAGCTTTTCTGTTGCACTACTCAGGAACACTAAAGAGCTTAGTTTACTTCCAGCTTATCTGTATACTTCTAATTTATCATACTTCATACTTCTATTCATTTTGACAGGGATCACACACACACACACACACACACACACACACACACACACACAAGCACACAGAACACAGAGGGGAGGGGGGGGGGGAGAGTTGGTGGTGGTGGTGGTGTTCATGAGGACCAAAGCCATGGCAGGGAAGGATTAGAGGATCAGGGCAGCACAGCTAAACGCCATGCTGCTTTACTGGGGCAGATCAACTTCCAAACCTAAGAGCTTTGAGCCCTGCTGTTTAAGGGCAGGTTGAGGGATGCTATCAGGAGGGCACTGAGGTTCAGGCAGCAGTCGGGGGTGGAAGCATAGAGACTAGACTCTTGCCATCACCCACTCCTCAAAAGGAATCTGTCTGTTACAGCCCTTGTCAAATGACCCCCCTTCCCACAGCAACACCACTTTCAAACATGCTCTGATCAGAGAGAGGCAAAAAGAGTTACAGTAAGAGCAGCAAGGGGTAATCATAGGGTTTTCCCAGCACTTGCCAGTTGGGCTTGGATGTGTTTGTGTACCTGCTGTGGTTGACATAGTTAAGAACAATCAGAACAGGCCGGCATGGATCATACATTCAATGCTGGTTTACATAGACACTCCCCATACCCACAACACAAACTACAGAAATTTAGCTACAAGAAATAAGCAATGTTAGCTGGAGGGATGAGTCTGACAGGAGCCAAACTGCCTTCAAACGATAGCGCTATAATTACGCAAAAATCATATATTATGTGATAGTCCTATACTTCTTTCTTTACAAGCTGTTTTGAAACTATTTTGAATTGGCATGCAACATAATTGACAGACAAGTTTTTGTGATGGTTCACATAAATTTTTTGTTCCTGTTTACAGGGCCTGGGGCACCACAGAGACCAGGGCTTTGTTTATATATATTTTATTGATATTTCCTGGAACATAAGAATTATGCAAACATGTGAATGCTTCTGTGAGAATTGCGAAGTTTTTAAGTATAATTAAGTAATAAGAAATCCATATACAATGACTATAAAGTCTTTGACAGCCTTTGAGAATTTATTTTGAATAACTGACCATTGATAATTGACAATTTTGTTCAATCCAGTTACAATGGATTTTAAAAGTCTACACACCACTGTAAAATTGGCAGGTTTTTGTGATGTAAAAAAAATTTCAACCAAGATAAATCATGTCAGAACATTTTACACCCTCAATATGAAATTACAAGATACAAAAATTAAGCGAAAAACAATCAGAAACATTTTAGGGAAAAATAAGAAAAATTAAAAGTTACAATAGCCTGTTTGCATGTGTGCACACACTTTTATAATTGGGGATGTGGCTGTGTTCACATTCAAACTCATGTTCAAATGTAATTACCATACAGCTGTCATCAATTAAATTATTCTGATTAACCCCAAATAAAGAACAGCTGTTTCTCTAGGATTTTCTTTACTTCTTGGTTTCATCTGTCTGCTGAAGCCATGGTCTACAAAGAGCTTACAAAGCATGCATGGTATCTCACATGTTGAATGGTATCAATCAGGAGAGGGCTTTAAAAGAATTTCCAAAACATTAGATGTAACATGGAACACTGTAAAGGCCATCATCAACAAGTGGAGAAAATGACATCACAAATAACAGGATGTCCCTCCACATTTTATAAATAGACAAGACAAAAACTTACCAGGGAGGCTGCCAAGAGACCTACAGCAACATCAAAGAGCTGCAGGAATATCTGACAAGTACTGATTACTCTCTGCATGTAAGAACTATCTCTCATATTCTTCAGATGTCTGGGCTATTGGGTAGGGTGGCTAAATGGAAGCCCTTTCTCACAAAAAACACCAAAGCCCAAATAAATCACCGTAAACCATGTGGGAAAATGTGTTAAGGTCTGATGAGACCAATTCCAACAGATATAATAATTCCATAATTCCAAAAGGTATGTTTGGTGCAAAAAAAGCACATCACCAAAAGAGCACCATACCCATGGTGCAGCATGGTGGTGACAGCATCATGCTTTAAGGCTGCATTTCATTAGCCAGAACTGCAGGTTTTATCAAGGGAGAGGGAATCATGAATAGCTACAAATACAAGTCGATTAGCAACATTTTCAGGTGTCTGCCAGTAAGCTGTAGATGAAAAGGAATTTCACCTTTCAGCGTGACAGTGACCCAAAGCATGCATCCAAATTAACAAAGGAATATCTTAGCCAAAAGAAGATCAATGTTTTTGAATGGTCTAGCCAGAGCCCAGACCTGAATAAAACTAAAAATCTGTGGGGTGACCTGAAGCTGTGCATAGCATATGCCCTCGATGCAATTTGAGTGATCTAGAATGTTTTTGCAAGAAATAGTGGGAAAATATTGCCAAGTCAAGATGTGCCTCGCTAATAGACTCTTACCCAAAAAGAGTGTTGTAATAAAATCAAAAACTGCTTCAACAAATTATTAGTTTAGGGGTATGCACACTTATGCAACTAGGTTATTGTAAGTTTTTTATTTTTCCATTTTCCCTAAAAAAGTTTCTGATTGTTTTTCGCTTAAGTTTTATACGTTGTAAATTTCACATTGAGGGTGGAAAATGTTCTGACATGATTTGCCTTGGTTTAAAAAAATTTTACATCACAAACCTGCCATTTTAACAGGGGTGTCTAGACTTTTTATATCCACTGTAAATGGATTGAACAAAATGGTCATATTTATTCAAAGTAAAATCTTAAAGGCTGTCCATTCAGCCTTGCTAAAGATCAAGATTGCTAAAACATCAATGCCAGGCAGATGGCAAAGACTGCAAGATCAGTACCAGTGGACTGTCTGAAAACAAGTGGCATGTGTTGACTTGGATTTGGTGACGAGGTCCACCTTCATCTCATTACTCCTATCAATTGCTACTCCTCTGGCTATACACACTGGCTATTGCTCCAGAAGAGGAGTTGCCCTTACTGAGGCTGTGGATGGACTGTGGATAGACCCACTTGACGAGAATCCCTGCAAGGTAGAGAGACCCGCTAAATCTCATGATGGTTGATGTAGCTGACAACCACAGTGTTGTCTAGGTGAACCAACATGTGACTTTTACATCAGATTATTTTCTGTCAACACATGTCTTAAAGTTGATTATTTTGGACATTTGTGGAACAGCACCACCAGCGGTTGTAAGAAAAACACACAAAAAGGTCTGAAATGATGCTATGGCAATCAGTCCTAATGAGCCCAGGGCAATAGATTCACACTGCCTATTACATACACTCATGTCAGGTGATTACACAGAGTGAACCACCCCCTAGATTGTGTATGTTTCAGTGCATCCATAACATCATCAGCTGGTGTGTAATGGACTCAGTGATGGGTGTAATTAAAGTGAACGAGGTGGATTATTTATTCTATCATCTTTTTCTCCCAAAATGGTTTGAACTTAGGTTCAAACCTAAGTTTTGTTGTCTAGCTACTGGCCATCAGGGCAGAAAAGGCCACTTGCATACAGACATATGTGGTGTTAGAGAGTGGCCGAAGGGTAGGGCTTTGAATTTGAATGCCGGTCTTTCAAGTGTTCTTGTTGTGAAGGGAACATGAAAATAAGCATTGGGCAGGTCCACCAACATGAATCAGTCCTGCAGCTGAACAGCTTCAACAACATTTCTCAACCTTAGCATACAAGAAGGGGATAGGTTTAACCCCCTTACATCTACAATTAGACCAAACTGCCATCATTCTTATGAACAAGGAGGTAAGTGGAGTAGAATCCATTGTTTCAATCTTTCGTATGTGCCACTGTCCAACAGGAAAACTTTTGGTCAGAGCAATAATTTTGTTACAAACTGGTATGGACAAGGCCCAGAGCACCAAAAAGATTCAGGACCAGTGGCAGAACTGAAGTTTATATCCCTGGACATTGTCATGAGGATCCACTTATCTGATGTAGTCGCTGCCCAGTAGGTGATGTATTCAGCCATAAAGTGTCTTGTTGTCAGCCTCTGGCTATCATGGGCATGTTCACAGTTAGTAGACCGTTTAGTGGACTGTTTAGTGGTGGGACTGTTTAGGGCCTGCGCTACTAGATGGATAGGAAGACGTGTGCTAGGCAGGCAGGACACTTGTTGAAGATCTGAACTGATGTATGGTGACTTAAAAGTGCTGCTCAGATGGTCCATTTGCCTATCCAGGGCTTATTTGTGGGGAGGCTGGCAGATTTTGCAGGATTGATCTGCACACGTCTGGCAGAGCAGATTGATGCTGCACATAAACAAGGCTGCAACATTGAGGATGACCCTTCCCACCCCTTGCATGGACTTTACACCCTTCTTGCCTTCTGGCAGAACGTTCTGGAGTATCCATGCCACCAGCACCAAACTCCACAAAAGCATAATTAGATAGCCAACAGAGCAAGGATGGCCAAGTGATCTGTAACAGATGAGCTCCAAAGAACAGCTTTTATGTCATATTGAAGGCATGACACAACTCGGTGACTAAGCATTGATAACAGAGTTTGAAAAACAAAATAGCAGCAGAAAATTATACGATACCAACACACACAAAAACATTTTTGTTGGAACAACCTAGAAAACAGAGAAAACAATGACTCAAGCTATAAAGGGTCATGACAAGCATTACAAAATTGAAAGCTAGCAAGTCAAGTGGGCAGGACTAGACAGAGATGTTTGAACCTGTGGGAGGATCTAAGGGTGTGTTTGGGGTTGTGTAACCAGATCTCCACATAAAGAACAATCTGGACTTCTTCCTGGTCTCTAATGAGAGTGGCAGTGAAGCCGGCAGGCTGATCAGAGTCAGATGGGGTGCCCCAAGCACACTGCCCCCCGCCGAAAGTGCCGCCCGACACCCTCTGTTACCTCCAAGTGAGCTGAGACCAGCCCATGAACCATGTAACTAGGTGGTTTCCAGGTTAATGAAAAGCTGTAACTCCATTCCCACTGTCTTCCTGAAAGGCTAACTATATACAAACACCACCCAATGCACTCCACCCCAGTAGCAAATAATGCACCTTAAAAAAAATTATTAAGCCTTCTTGAATAATGGGAAATGATATTTACCACACTGATAACCTACAAAGAATGTGATTCCTCTTTTATACACTGATACCGCTGAGCAACTCTCTGAGCAGCTCTAGGTGGGTGTGGGTGTGGGTGTGCAACAACCCCCACCCTTTCCTCTCCCTGGCTCCGGTGCCCTCATTTGGACAGGGCAAATATGTATTCTAGAGTATACATTGTGTCAGGTTCCCCTCTAAAAAACCCTTTGATTCTACCAAAGCAGCTTTTTGAATAGAGAAAAAAAATGTTCACTCCAGTTGGCATCCAATTTGGAGCAGTGAACATTAAAGCAGCAGCGAGGTACTAATAAGAGACATTCCTGCAACTAGCGTCAGAAAGGAGGTGTGTTGGGTACAACTCCCTCCATGGCTCCAAGACCTGCACTAATAGATTTCAGCTCTACTCACCCTCCCAATTAGCCTTCTAGCATGCTTTAGGAGAAAACGTTGGTGGGGAGAAAAGAGAAAAAGGGAAAAGAGCAACTAACAGATGACTATTGAAAATGTAAATCCTCCATTTCTTGCAAAGACCTGAAGTCATGTCTTCACAAAAAATGAATTAACTTTCATATTCTAAATCCAGTCCGTAATATAGAATTACAGTTTGCCATTTGATTAGACTTGAACTTGAAAAAAATCTGACAGTACAAAGACACAAAGTGTCAGACAAGTCACATACATAAAGAAAAACGCTGCTACATGTCTCTCTCTTTCATACATACCTTAAATAGATAATGCAGACATACCATAGTGGGGCTTTCCCCACTTTTATGGAGGAGCACTACAAAGAAAATAGAGTGTGCACTTTTAACCCTGACCCCGCATGAAGAGAGAGTGGCCTAACCATGGCAAAACCTACAACTAGAGACCTTAAATCACCCGACAGGATTCTGGAATATCACATATCAATTTGTATGAACCCATGTACTTAAGTTTAATCTACTTTTGCCTTGTTTTCGTTGTGGCTTCTTTAGCAAAACTATCTCACATCTTTCAATTCAAAACATCCAGATTCATATACTGCAAATGACTACAGCAAAGAGTATCTGTATGTGCACATACATATGTGTGCATGAATATACATAAGTGTGTGTATGTGTGCGGGCGTGTAAGCATGTTAGCAGGAGAGCCAGGGTCTTGGCAGGGCACATAGAGGCCATAAAGGTTTAGGAGTGGCCCACGACCTGTTTACTACCCACTGAGTAGCTTTGGTGTGAGGGCCCCGATCACCCTCCACCCTCGCCTTTCAATCTCTCTCATATAACACAGGGGAAGAAAATTAATTCATGAGCTTCAACATTTGCCATGCACCAATCAAGACTCATTCTTTTTTATGTTCCTTTTGGTTTTTACAACCATAGGCCTAGAACAAGGGATAAAGTTCAAAGGAATAATGAGGTAAAAGTGTGAGTGATTTGTGAACATTAAAAGTATTAAACATTTCGGGCATGGGTAAATGATGCATTTCATTTTCCCAAAATGATTTAGACTCTTGGCCCTAGTGCCCATATGCATGCCTGTCCAGCCCATATTTGGAAAACACAGAGGAACAAAGATATGTATTAAAAGCATTCAGAAATATAGGCCTGTCTAGCTTCTGCAATCCAACGAAGAATTAATGTGTTTGAGTTATTTATGGGGAAATCATTCTGCATTTTCTGTTACCTGGTCTTCACGACATCCAGAGGGTGCATCAGACATATCTCCACCAGACCTAAAGAGAAAACAAACAATTAGATTACTCTCTTTAATGTCCAGGCATAAAAAGTGCACCTTGTTCTGTAATGTAATTTTTATTCATTTTAACGCTTCAGATTATATCAAACCACCACATTTCTAAAACCCGCAGATCCTAGAGGAAACTCAGTAGAAAGTTCATGCCATGAAAAATAAATGTTCTACTGTAGAAAACTTTAATCTGCAAATATTTTAACCACATAAAAATTAGGAGAAACCAAGATCCATACATTTATAAATACAAAGCGTCAGATTTCTGTAAACCATATGTCCTTGTGTTCAGTATGCGTATGTTCGCCTGCCATGATTATACAGGGGGGATTCCCTCAAAATGCCTCTGCAATAGTTCCTCAACCACACATCTGACAGGAACCACTTGGCAAGACCATTGCCTTCATCACTTACATTGTGCTTTTGTCCTATTACCACTTCACTGGACAACCATGTCGTGAGGCTCTTTGCAAAAATCAATCACATACAGAGATGTGGCAAATGGTCTGGTATGGTTGCTTGCTTGGTTAACAAGCCATTATAATCATGCGTTTTTTCTACAGTCTGACTTTGTTGATTATAGTCATTGCAATCAAGTCAACTTCTCCTCTGATTGGTAATTCATACAAATACTGTGCAGTTCACAAATAAGTGGACAGTAAAAATTTTTTAGGTGTTATCTCAATACTCCAGCACATTTGACTTGAAAATGTCAATTCAGTTAGCCTATAGTGGAGAAAAGCAGCTTTTTATAGATGCATACATCCATAGATACAAATACATATCCATAAAGATGTACCAGTGAAGGTATTTTTTAGAGGGTCATCCCACTTTTCTATATAACCAAAATTATGAGTATTTTTCATCAGATTTATATTGAGAGCTGAATTCTAAACATGTTTAAATACACTTCCACAATCAATAATAAAAAAATACTTCTTCTACAATGCTTTTTACAGGGAACATTGGGAAAAAGGTTTTCCTTTTGCTTCCATACAGATAGTCAAGTTAAAAGGATATTCCAGCATCAAATTAGCACCTATTACGTTATTTGTCAACAGTATTCTATAGTGCAGCATTGTAAAACTTTAACCTCATTTGTTAGACTGTGATGGTTTTGTTTATTTATAGTGTTATTTTTGCCATTATGTCAGTGGTGTATCACTGCAATACCCCGCATACTTTACCGTAACACACACAAACATTTGGAATCCTTGAGTGGTGAGCTATCCTTAGTATTACAACACGTGTGACTAAGAACTAGTAGTAAATTGTCGCTTAATTGATCTGAATACTGGAATCGATTTTTTCTCCTAGCTAAGACGACAGTTAATTTAAAGAGTACAGCATAGCCTGTGTGAAAGTTGAAGATTTTCAACTTGAAGTTGAACATTTCTCTAAAAAATTGTACAACACAAAAGGAAATATAAAAGGAGTAAAAACATACAGTTCCCTCCACTAATTTTGGCACCATTGGTAAATATGAGCAAAGAAGGCTGTGAAAAATTGTATGTATTTTTTAACCTTTTGATATATTGTTCAAAAAATTCACAAAAATATTCTGCTTTCATGGATATCAAACAATTTCAAACACAACACAGGTTTATAAAAATATTTTTGTTAAATATAGGTGTGCAACAACTATTGGCACCATTATGAATTCATATCAGAAAAAGATATGTGTATTTCTATTGATATTTAAATTTTTTAGTACACCTAAAAAAATTGACTAGGAACAGGAAATTGTTCAACCATGATTTCCTGTTTCACAGGGGTATGAATATGAGAACACATAGGCCAAACTCCCTTAGTCATTCATAACAATGGGTAAGACCAAGGAATAAAGCTATGATGACAGCCTTCTTTGCTCATATTTACCAAGGGTGCCAATATTAGTGGAGGGCACAGTATTTAATGTTCCATTAGCACTTCAGAATGGCAGCCTATGGCAAATATTATAAAGAAAACTGTAAATCAATCTATTATCCACACAAAATGGATGCAGGTGGCAAGTTGCACTGGCCCCAAGGGACGTGAAGTTGAGCTGAGATAAGCTGAGTTAACTTGCTGACTTTTGCTCTAGGCATTAACCATTAAAAAATACATTGCAATCCAAATGTTAATTATGCACTCCAGTTTCTTTGTCAAGACCTGTTTATTATTACATGCTTTGTAGTTGGTTTTAAAGCCTGGTGAGATTTGAATTTGACATCTGATTGCATCTCTACTTGCTTTTCTTGATGCCGAGTCAAAATGATCTCCAATGTAATGCTGATCTGAACACAGATATTCAGCCTCGTAGCAGTTACATTCTGAACCATTTATATCTAGCGACATTCTACATTAGAAACTCTCACAGTTAGACAGCAATAAACTGCCCCATAGCAGACGTTCTTCAAAATTTACTTCCACCCCCATAAAGTGTCACAAAGAGGTTTTCTCACAATTAAGAAAAACAATTATATAACATTCTATAAATGAAATTATTCTCTAGAGCCTTCACTGTCATCCTTTTACTACAAATATAAAAGCTCTATTTATAAAAGATACTGACAGGCAAAAAAAAAAAAAAACCTATACAGGATTCAGGCATAGATGTCAAAGACCTACTTAAAAAGAGCTGCTTAAAGAGCTGCTTAAAAAAATACACTTAAAAAGCAGACCTGCTTTAATCATATAGTGTATTATCTTATATATGGTATTATACACAATAGGCCCTTGTCATATCGAAACTGGACTACTGCAATGCACTACTCTCAGGCATCCCACCCAGCTCCATCAAACCCCTGCAGATGATTCAGAATGCAGCAGCACGTCTCGTCTTCAACCAGCCCAAAAGGACCCATGTCATACCCCTCTTCATCTCCCTCCACTGGCTTCCTGTAGTTGCCCGCATCAAATTCAAGGCATTGATGCTCACGTACAAGACCTTGTCTGGATCAGCACCCCCCTAACCTCCCCTAACACTTTCCTGGAGGCTTACATTCCCTCACGTAATCTGCGATTGATTAATGACTGACGCTTAGTAGTGCCTACTCAGCATGGCTCAAGGTCCCTTTCCAGACCCTTCACACTAACTGTTCCATGGCTCTACACTGCGACCATTTCACTGGCATTTGCGACTGAAAAGTACTTTGTGCGACTATGAAAAGATATATATATAGTCGATCAGGATGAAAGAAATCAGTATCGTCTGTAAAAATCCTGATCGGAGCATCAGTAATGAACAACATTAAACTAAAGCGCTTCCCATCTGACGGGTAAATGAACTCACCCAATCACATCCTACATGAGATTATTCAGATACATACACAATATACACAGAGCAGTTCGAGAACTGACTCCAGCCCAGAACCATGACAGTGGAAAATGTCTAATAGTGTAGCTTTAAATATATTTAAGAGGAGCAGACTTCAAACACTGAACATTGATGTTTATTGTATTTGTTTACAAGGTAGAACAGGTTAACGGTTGTTGTTTCTTGCATACAGCCTGTAAAATTAACTGAAAATGTTAAATTTAGTTTATCAGAAGGTAAATTAATTTGTCATGGCTCACAATATGTACCTATATTCTGTCATAATTCACAAGCTCAAGTTTTCTCATGCCTACTTGTGTGTTATATTGTGGCACATTAATGTTACCATCTCTAAAAAAAAAAAACCTAAACTTCAGCCGTGCTCCTAAATTTTTGACTCTGCTCCTAAATATTTGTAATTAGGAGCACTTGTGCTCCTAAAAGAAATGATTACCGTAGAGCCCTGTGTCCGTCAGTGATAGAATGAACTTCCAACCTCAACCCAGACAGCAGAATCTGAAACTATCTTCAAAAAACAGCTAAAGACCCACCTCTTCTGTGAGCACGTATCTAACCCCTAAAACAGCAAAAAAAAAAAATAAATAAATAAATTTAAAAAAAAACCCCAAAACCCTTGCTCTGGCTCTTACACCTCTAGTCTGCGCATTTTGCTTTTCTAGAACTCAATTAAAAATCTTGCATGGTAGCACTACTTGTATTGTTCTCCGCTTGATACATCGCTTTTCTTGTATTTCCTCATTTATAAGTTGTTGTGGATAAAAGTGTCTTCTAAATGAATAAATGTAAATGTATTATCTTGTATAATCTTATATGATATTGTAAATATTGTTATAAACACTGTTGAGGTACAGCTGTAAAACAATAAAATCGCCAAAGTCCAATTCACTCTATTTATGTTCAGCACTGTATAAATCAGCATGTACAGAAGCTACAGTAATCTATGAATGAATTATGCTTAATCAGCATTCCAGAGCATCAGGACTATAGCGGTGACAGGACACAGTTTAGACAGTTTAACACATTGTGAATAATGCTGATTTCACACTGTGAAAGCCTACTCTTGGCTCTGTGTTTACAGCAGCTACCAGACAGATCAAGTTCCACTGAATGAAAATGCAACAATGGTTGAAACTCTATCTGGGTTGGCTTCTTGCTATGTAAATAGGCAAGGGCTAGTTTCAATGCCTGTTTTGCACCAAACACTTCATGACAGTGAGGAATTGTAAAAGTTTTTTTGTTTTGTTTTTTTGCTTGAAAGATGCTCACAGCTTGACTAACTTGCAGCACAATAATCATAGGTATGGCTGTTTAAACAGTAGAAGAAGATAAGTGAGATCCCTAGAGTTAAGAGGTTAAGAGTCTCAAAGAGATTATGGAACACAGGGACTCTTTCTCAGTTTAGCCTCTAAACTCGGATTCTCATTGCCACACTGCTATTGACTTTAATAGCTTCTCTCACAGATTTCACCATGTGTACACAGCTGTTCAGCAATACGGCACTCATTCTAATTTGCTCTATTAAATATATTGTCCATAAACAAGACACTGTCTCCTTAGGGGTTTTCCAGGAAGGAAATTATCAGGAGAAATACCAGAGTGAAATAACAGTTCACTGCTGATACTTAATCCTGGGCATTTCCAGCTAATATTAGCACATTGCCATAAGTATGATCCAGAAGTGTCAAATGTAGTTTAGAGTAAACCCACTAATAAGTAACATAAAAAGATTTCAACATGTTTTCTAAAGCAAAAGTGGCATAAATAGTAAAGGGAGAAAGGTGAAATATCTAATTCCAGTCCTTTTGCATGTAAAAACCTTTGCCAGTGGCTGAGTCAGATCCACTTTATGTCCCAGTGGACAGCAACAAAGAAAGGATTATAATTAATGAATCATGGTCTAACAGGGGAATAATTATGGTGGCCCATTAATAATTATGGTCCATTAATGACTTTCATTTGTCCAGAGGAGGAGTGAAGTGAAATAAAGGGGCTGAAGCCTGGGAAAACCGTCAGCATTGCTGGATGATCATGGACCTTATTAAGGCAACACATCATTCAGGTAACAGAGGCTCATGAACCTAGAAGCTGTTTCCGTTGTCGCTAATGTCATTCCAGTGAACACATACTATAAATATATGGCCTAGTTTAATATAACCTATACTTTAATATATATCCCAATTTAGACAGTGAGTAGCTCAGTGAGCAAGCACATGGGCATGTAAATGTGCGGTAGGAGCCGTTCAGCCCTGTATGAGAGGGCCTAACGCAGGCGGCAGATCAAAGGTAAGAACCAGCACGAGGCCACGAGAGCCTGTCACTCATTTGACTCTAATGAACTCCATCTTAGGGGAAAATCTCCCCACTTAAGCACCGAGACAAGAGTTATCGTCTCCTACAGAAAAGGGGAAACGCACAAACAAGGTGAAAAGAGCCAGGGATAAACCATGGCCATTTTTAGTGAGCTCCATATGGATGGATTTAAGGGTGCAGCTAAGAGGTGGGGGAGACAGATAGACCAAAAGAGGTACTGAGACGTTTCCTCCACATGATCACTACAAGAACAAATAAATTGCTAGGAGTGAGCAGAAGTTGTGTTGCAATTCACTGAGGCCTGGGACATCAATAACCCTGTATAAGCATGGATAAGGCACAAGAGTGGCATGCTTTAGTAGAGGAGGCAACAGCTTAAAGCCCCCACTACTAGCTAAATGTTGACAACTATTTGGCAAAAGAAAATTTTTATGATCAAAATCCTAATATCCAATCCACAGAATGTAATATATACAAAATATAATTTTAAAATAAGAACTACTCACTGCTCAAATTCAGCATATTTTGAAGTCAACCATGCACAGACCGTGTCCATGCATAAATAGAGCATAGTGTCACTCACAGCATTTCTTTTTTAAACACTAACAAAGGGCACTGTTACATCAAAAGGTTTCTTGGGCTGTCAACACTGTATTTATCAACAATTCCCTAGACACTTCATAGAACACTAACTAATATTTACTGCCTAGAGAAAGGAACATATACTGTCCCATTTAAGTGAGGAATACAGGAGATCATATACTCCTCTCCCATTCTCTGCTCAGCTACTCCTCTGAAGAATATGTTGAGTATTTGTGGACCACAGTTTCTGGCCTACCATCTGGTTGCTGTTTCAAGCTTAGTTCTGCACCACTGGATGAAATATTATTGGGTACAATTATTTGGTGTTATCTTTTGTCTCTGAACCACAATAGCATTGACAGCTCCTGTCATATGCAGCTACTGTAGCTGACACATAGCCAGCAAGTCCATGTAGCAGTTGCATGGAGCAGTACTTCTAAATTCTATATAATATGTCATTATACCAAGCTCTCTATGAGGCCACATTACATGAGCATACCAAATGGCTAAGAAATGTATGTATTGTGAAGTAAGCCAATTATGTAAAATAATTTTTCCAAATAAGCAGTGACCTGCAGACATATAGTTCTAGTTTAAGTGAGCCGCCTATATGCTCCATATATGCTCCCGAAGGCAAGTTAGCGCCTTGCATGGCAGCTCTGCTACCATTGGTGTGTGTGTGTGAATAGGTGAATGAGACACAGTGTAAAGCGCTTTGGATAAAAGTGCTACATAAGTGTGCCATTTACCATTTATATGGGTGTGTACAAATTCCCTGTCTGTGTCATAGTGGATATGTGGTGATGCAAGTCAGAAAAGGAAATGCACTCCGAGACACTTCCTTGGGAGCTAAAATGAGCTTTATCTGGCTTATAACTAGTGTTTGGAACCGGCTAGGGGAGTGATTATAACGAGGTGTGTTCAGTGTGTTCTTTGTGCACTGGAATACTTGTTGGAATGTGCTGAAGCCTATTGAAGAAGTAAGCAAAGTGTGAGCACACGAACACAACAATATTTTGTGGATATGGTGGTGTTGCTGCTTACAGGTAGAATTGTTGCAAATTTAGTGGAGGACCTACAACAGCATTAACATTAATCACTATCACAAATTCAAAGGAAGAGTTAGTATAGTCAACGCAGATTTACTTGCTCCAAGCAAGACCAACCGCCTTCAAGGATTCAAGAATTGCTCATTGCACATAGGGTGTTTAAAATATTTTAACAAATTAAGTGATACAGAAAAGAATAAACACCCATTTGAAAGGACTCTTGACTAAATGTGCATTTTTTTAATGCATTATCTACCACGTAACAAAGCTTTGCACAAGGACTGAGCTTCGCCTGAATATAGCTCAATCAAGAACACATGGAAATTCACCTGGGACAGAAGAGTAACATTGTCTCACAGAGTGTTACGAGAGCGTGCTAAATCACTGGACGTAGACATGTAAATGAAGGGAGGATGGTTGGTGACCAAATAGTAGCTGCAACTCCCACTACTGTATTCTTATATATCTGGGAGCACAAAATGTGTCTGGACAAATGACATCAAAAACAAAACAAAACAAACCCCTGCCAAAAAGCAGACAGCTTCTTCTCAGTTTGCATTCCTAATTTTGTGATAACTTCTCTGAAAGAAGATCATACATCACCACAATGAGATTGCTATCAGCACTTAGTTTTGGCTTGGGCAAGTATCAAGCTCTCACTCCCACGCCTTAGTGCAAAAGTAAAATAGAAAATAGCATAGTGACAGTCAGGGATTGCACAATGTGTACAGGTGTCATCAATCATAATGGGACAGAGACTGATGTAAATTTCCAGCAAGACCTTGGAGAAAAGGTTAAAGACATAAGCAGGGTGAGGGAAGAATAAGTTGTTCACTATTTTGATGACCGTGAAAGTGCATAGTCGACATGCTTTTGCATTTCTAGTTGAGGGTAACTGCCACAATTATTATCTGCAATACTAGAAAAGTACAACCACAATGCGTCATTCAACTCCTTAGGTCTTAGTCATTGAAGCTCCTCTAAATCAGGCAGAGAATGCCTAGGGCCTTATGTTTTAAGGAAGAAAAGAACCACCCTTGACACTGATATGAATTTTTTTTTTTTTTTTAATAAATCTTAATCACACTTATATGGTAATTTGGTAATTTGTTTCTGGATAGCTGGCCTGAGAAATACAGCAAATGTCTCAGTTGCTCATTACACTTTTCTTTACAAACCTTAAGCTGAAAGTATGCTTCACTTTTTTAGGTGCATGCTAGGAACAGCGTACAGTACGCATGACGCAAATTTCGTCATGAGCAGAGCACGCGCGTACTGTACACGCACCGCCAGGATTTTTCTAACCGAGCGCAAGTCGCACATGCGCATTTAATTCCTTTGCACTATTTAGTTGTTCCACCAGGTGGCAACAGTGATCCAGGACCGTTGATTCTCAAGGTACTCGAAGAAAAAACGGAAGAGATGGAAACGAATGCAGGTTAGAAAGTACCTGCATTTGTATAATTTTAGCCTTAAAGAGTGTAAGGATTTGTATATGGGTGCTAATCGTGGTGAGAGACTGCCCAAGCATTGTTCCTTGTGTTGTTGTGATTCTTCTTCATTGTCGTCCTTCACACTAAAAGACCTACTTTACTGCTCTGTACTGACTCTTGTAGGCCAGGAGGGGTAGTGCAAGTTGTCGTAATGCGCATGCGTCGATGTCAAATGGCGCATAATTTGAAAGACTATACGTACGATTGTGCGCGTACGGTAACGTAAAAAACGAAGTATACCAGAGGCTTTACAGTTGCGCAGTTGATAGTTGTAAAATGTTTGATACCGTTCTACAATTGTCACACTTACAAATACACACTTCATTTACAGGTGTATAATAAGTTTTCAGTCAATATTTGCTTTAAAAGTACTTGTGCATGCTTTGTCTGAGAGATATAGTGTGTGATTTGGACGTCTGCCATTCCAACCCAGAAATTTGGATGAATTCCTGGCTGAACCAGTAGCTGATTGTGCAAACCCTCATCATCCCTAACGTCTCCATGCTCAATTTTTTGTATACTACTCAAAACACATCAGTGTAGGAATGCTAAACAAACAGGCAATGCATCTGCAATGCCCCATTTGTCATCCTGTGTAACATTGCGAATCTGATTAGCCAGGAGGAGTATTGAGAGTGACAGAGGCATTAGGTTCCTCAACTGCTAAGCAGAAGAAGAAGAAACCCCCCCAAAACATAATAAATGAACTAGCTGAAGAGTGATCTCTGTTACTGAAAATCGTCAGAAACATGTAAGAACTACAGGAGACCTTGATGAGACTATTAGGGATTTCTATAGAACATCACATTTGGAATTTATTAGTATTTGGCATTACAAGTTATGCAAGCTCTGAAAATCTGAATTTGTGCTACCAAGCCTGGGTGGACAAGTCTTGAAAATGTCATGCCAATTGTTACATGGCTGCTGGAATTACTGTAATTCCTGAAATACATATTTGACTAAAGCCTAGACCAAGTTAAAGTAGAGAACAAACTCAACATGTGTGCATTTTGGAGATATTTGGCAGGACAGAGGCAAGTGACAGGACATTACATTGAAGCAATGCCAGACTTCTTTTTACAGCACACAATCAAATCAAATATTTATTTATATCATCTTTACGATCTACTTAGCTTCAATTAGAATGTAAATAAAACCAATATACATTTTGAGGGAAAAACATCCATCCATCCATCTTCTATACCACTTATCCTTCCTTCAAAGTCACAGGGAAACCTGGAGCCTATCCCAGGGAGCATCAGGCACAAAGCAGGGTACACCCTGGACAGGTTGCAAATCCATCGCAGGGCACAATCACATACACACTCACACACCCATTCACATACTACGGACACTTTGGACATGCCAATCAGCCTACCATGCATGTCTTTGGACTGGGGGAGGAAACCCCCGCAGCACAGGGAGAACATGCAAACTCCACACACACAGGGCAATGTGAATCGAACCCCCAACCCTGGAGGTGCAAGGCGAACGTGCTAACCACTAAGCCACCGTGCGCCCCAGGGAAAAACATTTTAAAACATACTTTCAGTTTAGTGGACGATTAAAGATTGTCGTTGATCATTAACGTACACATTAATGCACAGAAAAAGCATCCATCAAGGGTTCAACCATTTCTGATAGGGAAGCACTCTATTGTGGGATCCAACACAGAACCTTTAATGGATTACAATATCCTGGAGAGGCCTGTGCTAGTGATTTATGCTTTTTTTTGTGCTCTTTCCAGTAGAGTAGTTAACAACAAATAACTCTAATATCAGTATATATTAGCAAAAAAAGAAGTGCTGAAAAACAACCCAAGCTGGTATCTTTTGTGATGAACTGTACATGGCATGGCTAGAACTCTAACCTGATTCTAAGCACTGGTTTGCATTATCAAGCAACCTTTCACCATTGTAAAATAAAATAACACTGATGAATTAAGCAAGAACAGGAAACTTCATTCTAAGTGCAACTACAACAGAAAGCAAAACTCATGGTCAGCATACTTCATGGTCATAATTAAATGCCTGGGCCCGAACAGATGATTCTTGACACAGGATGCAAATGCATTGGCAGGGCCAACCACACAGAAGCGGATGAGTGAGAGAGCAGAAAGGGTGAGGATTATAAAATGCAAATCCTGGTGTAACTGATATTGACACAGATCTGCCCTTTCTTTATAGAATCCTCATTCATTCTCTGGAAAACTTCTAACCAAATGAAGTCTTAGCACCTGTTGCAGTGTGCACTGTCACTCCCTTCATGAATGATTTGGATAAATACATTAGTAGGGTCTTCAGAGTTGTGTGTGTTGGGGGGTGGGGTGGCAGGATGTCCTTCAAGAACAGGTGAACAAGGTGAACTAAGTGTTTTTTAAATGCTCTCATCTGAAATCTTTCATTAGATTAGACACTAATAATAGAAATGCACTGGAAATAATAGAAATGCACTTCCTCACACATGAGGAAAATGATAGATCTTTAGTTATAGATTGGACGGTCTGTTGCAACTACAAAGTGCATTTTCTGTCTCTGTATGTAATATGAATGTTTTGTTTCTATGTTGCTGGGCTATAGATTCTGAGAGAGATGGAAATGTGATTTTTCTTTTTAGGATCTCTGCATGACTTCATGGCTGAACAGGTTCTGTTGTTCCACCCTTACTGAGAGAACCTCAAAGGCCAGATAAGGATGAGTAATGTAAAACAGTCCACAGTAGCTGATGCTACAGCCATGGATGCACACAATCACCACTCAAATTTACATCTCTATTTCCACAGAAAATGCCCAGGAAGGCATGATGCTGTGAATTGGGTGTCACTGAGCTATTTTTGTTTTTATTCTGGAACCTAATCGGCTTATCTAATGTATCAGATACATCAGTGTCAAGTTGCATTGATAGTAATGATATGTATGAGAGTCCTGCTTGTGTTTGGCAGGTAAAAGCAGCTTTGTTCAGGCTGGTACTAGATTGAAAAGATCTTTACACGGTCCCAAATTTTTTCAACTGTTACTGATAGATTTTAAAGGCAATATAAACTACACACTCCTACTGTGTATTATATGCCATTATAAGATGCCTTCAGCTTTTCAGAGTTGGTGTGTGTGTGTCTCTGTGTGTGTCCTCTCACAACAAATCATTCAAGAGGATGAGCTGTGTTATTACTGTCACCTAGTGGACAGTGCTGAGAGAGATGGATGGAGAAAGGAGAGCAAGCAGTGCTCTCTCTCTCTCTCTCTCTCTCTCTCTCTCTCTCTCTCTCTCTCTCTCTCTCTCTCTCTCAGACACATACACATACAGCAATACAAATGAATTAAACCAACATTTACAAATTAATGACAAACTAGATACCATGATATTCACCCCTTTGCATTTGTTGTGAGGGTTTATAATGGGAAAATATCAAAGAAAAATGACCACCAAGTTACAGCATTGTTCCCCCTTGGCAAGAAGAACAAGAAAAATGCTCCTGCATGTTTTTTGTTTCATTCAGGAAAAGCCATTTAAATGTTTTACAAAAATAATGCATGCAAATTTCTCCTGTCATGCACAAAACAAATGTAAGTTAGGTGAACTATTATGTATATCTACTAAACTATATCAAACGTTTGACCTCGCACAAAGCCAAAATTTCAAAATGGTCTGGACCGAGTGTGTCCAGTGTTTCTGAAACGTCCACCTATAGTCCATAAAAGCTGATAATGAACCCAATTATGGGCCAGGAACAGCAATAATAGACCTTTAGTGGGGCAGTAAATTCTTTAATTACTTGTTAACACCCCATGTTTCTTTGGACAAGTGCGGGAGCAGGGCCCCTGGATGTGGACTGGCCAGAGGCCCTGGTGGAGGAGAATAGGGTAGAGGAGACTCATTTCTACAGTCACATCCATATATACTGAGAATTTATAGTCAGCCACTGAGTACACACTTACAATATGGGGCCAGTTGACTGAGAGGATAATGCGAGAGCCAGTCATGGCAGAGGAAAAGAAAACAGGGCTGCCTGCCTTCCAGGTGCACATGCAGATGAGAACAACATAAAAGAGCAGCAGGCAACTAAAGAGATTGATAAAATCCCTTCTTCTGTGGAAACCTAGAAAGTAAAATACCGGCATTGCAGGTACACGCACACACACACACACACACACACCCACACACACACACACACACACTGAAAAAAATGACATCTTAGCAAGTGGAAATACCTTGAATATAGTCAAATGTATCTAGTATTTATTATTATAAGATCACAATAAACCAAATATAAGATCATTAAACCAATTTAACCAAGCCGTTGGTACTCATCTCAAGCTTGAAATAGTCTTGTTCTATTAGCAAATAATTTTGCTTCTATCTAGAAATAATGCTTAAAATGAGCAAAATTATTAAGAAACCTACAAGCTTGAAATGAGTAAAATATCTAGAAAGAGGTTTAATGATTTTATATTTTGTTTATTGTAATCTCATAATAAGAAATACTAGATACATTTGACTATATTCAAGATATTTTCACTTGCTAAGATAAATTATTTGAACACACACACACACACACACACACACACACACACACACACACACACACACACACACACACACACACACACACCTAGGGGAAATTTAGAGTTGCCAATCCAGCTATTGTTTTTTGAGTGTTGGAAGGAAACCAGAGAACCCAGAGGAAACTAGGATGTCATTAGCATATTTTAATGATTGACACCAAATACCGAAATGCATCTCCAGCTCTTTTATTATTTAAAATTTTTTTATTATTATTATGAATAGCAGTAGTAGTAGTAGTAGTAGTAGTAGTGTCAAGTCTAAAATATAAAATAAATATTTTTTCTTAAACCCTGTATATTTTCAAGATTTGGTAAACTAAAAAACCCCAACATTTTAAGATCTAATAGTGAATGAAAATTGCTATGCTCTTTTTTTTGTTGTTGGAAAAGTCCTGAATTCTGTTTTAAGTGGTAAAATTATTGATGTTAGATGTTAAACTACAGGATATATGGACTGATAAAAAATAAATGAATTCAGTTTTCTAGTTTATGAACATACAGAAATGCCAATGTAGCTTGGGTAGAAATTGAGTTTGACATCTCAAATCTAAAATTTCACCGTGTTGATACGCACATCTTGATTTAGCGAAAGTTTTTAGTTATCTCTTGCATCTAACAACAGTGATATTTGTCTGGCTTTAACATGTTTCTCTGCTGATTGAGAGCAGAATTTGGTTGGCATTTTCACTCTGTTTGGCACGATGAAAAAAATGCACTTATGATAAAAAAAAATGTTAAAAAATAAAAAATGATTCATCAGGAAGCAGTTTTATTGGAGTGTTTTCATGATTTTGGCAAGAGTTGTGGTTTGGTGGTGTGTGAGCATGATACAGGATTCAATATCATGAGTTTCAAGCCAAAAACATAAGAGCTGGCAGTCCTGTGGATTTAGCGTGAGAGACTGAAGCAGGAAGCCATTACTGAAGTGTAAACGCATGCAGCTAGCACTGGCCAAGCACAAGAAAAACATGTTTCACCACCCTGGCTCAAAGAGAAATGGGCAAACACACATCCTCAGAACGGTGGGGTTCCACAGAACTCTCTTTACACACACACACACACACTCCATTCTCCTTCCAAGCATTACATAAGCAGTGTTGGGCGGGCATGGTGGTGGTTTGAGGCTGATGAGAGTGGGTTATTATGTTACACACGGTGGTGGTTTGTTGCCGTAATTATGTAATCAGCAGTGTAGCCCTGCCCTGTGTTTGTAAGTGTGAGAGTGTATACGTGTATGCGTACATGACGGCACAGACACAACTGCAAACAAAGAAAGACACATACTCGCACACACGTTTAACTTACTATCCTTGTGAGGACCTTCCATAGACATAATTATGCAGCAAATTAATGCTATCTAACCCTACCCTTAATCTCAGTAATCAAAAGCAAACTTTCTGGCTCTTTTAGTATTTATTTATTTATTTTAAATAAAAGCTGCATTTTTTTTTTATGTCCCCGTCATATATTCCTATACTTGTGGGTACATTTGGTCCCCAGCAAGATACAAAAACATGCCCCCCTCACACACACAAAGACTTTACAGGGGTGCTGACAAGCTACTAAAAGAGCTCTTCTACTAAAGCCAATATCCGAAATCTTTATTGCTCGGGTGAATCTCTAAAGATTTGTTTTTAAAACACTCGTCCTGGCAACGAGAGCACATTCTTTATCAGATCGTTTTTATGATCTGTAACTGAACAGGTTCAGACAAACTCTATCGAACCAAAACCCACCCAGATCACAAGCCATAGTCCACAAAAGAAGACTGCAGAGGACAAGAAAGTGCACGGCAGGACAACGACAAGTCGAATTCAGCAGATCTCAGAGACGGAGGAGGCCAGCTGGGCCGTGGTTCTCGCCACGGTGGGTGCTTCAAGGAACCACTAATGAAATTCAGCATCACGCACAAAAACAAGCACCATAACTCCAAAATTGTAGGGTCTAGATTCTAGCGGTAGACACACTCCAGACCATACGATTATGTCCAGGGATTTTTCATCCAGCAATTTGTCAAAAAAAAAAAAAAAAAAATTCCAAAGACATATTCGAAACTGTCAGGGTGAAATTGTTCATAAGGCTGTGGTATTTTAGCAGTGTGGAAATTTAAACAGTGGACTGAAAAAATATGTTGGACTATTCGTGGGGGGAAAATGCTGATTGAAATAAGGACACACACACACACACACACACACACACACACACACACACACACACACACACACACACACACACACACACACAGAGATAATTATCCTCTGGAGTATTTTGGATAGACTCAGCAGCCTGAAATAGTAGAGTTATGTGAGAAGTGAGAATAAGTGCTGTATATCCACAGATTGTAAGAATGCACTGGCATTTCTAGTGATGTGAAAGTTACACAACAATAAACACCGCTTAATCGACAAGAAGACACGTATACAAACGCACAAGATAATTTGTTGGGACAGGCTGCAGTACTTGTTTGATGCAGTATTTCAAGGCAAAGGTGTAACCGTGATCATTTTAAAAAGAAGACAGGATCGCCTTACGTCTCATCCCTGGCGCAGATGTGGACCATGAACTCTTGACACAGTCTTGGACACTTTATGTTCAACATGTGTGTGTGTGTGTGTTACCATTCTAGCAGTGGGGATATGTGTGTGTAGAAGATGAGGGAAGCAGCAGGATATATGGCGATCTGGGAGGCTAGCTGTAATGACACACGGGGGACAGATTAGCTTCCTTTCTGTCAGAGTGCCATCGGGGAGCAGCTGATTTACAACCTTCACTGACCAGCTTGCATGCCCCATACACAAAGCAAACACACACACACACACACACACACACACACACACACACACATAATGTATAAATGAAAGCCATTACTTCAGTACTTCAGTTACTAACACTAGATTATGAGGGTGCTGTGCTAGTTTATGCATGAGCAATATGATAATGATGATGTTTGAAGCCAGTGTGTGTGTATGTGTGTGTGTGTGTGTGTGTGTGTGTGTGTGTGTGTGTGTGTGTGTGTGTGTGTGTGTGTGTTTCACAGTAACCTCTTGGTGCCACTCAGCGTGCCACAGCCTGTTGGTCCAGGATGGGGAGAGAGAAGTCACCCACAAACACAACAATGATTAATCACACACTGCAAATTATAAGCACCTGTAGGAGCAGACCGGTTTCCCCATCCCCCTCTGACCAGCTTTCACTCTTGCTTAATCCAACTGACACACACTTCAATTTCTGTCTCTCCTGCTTGTGATGACAGGGCCCCTCAAACACATATTTGCGTGCACATGCACACACACACATACTCATGCTTAAACTCAGTGCTGTCAATATTTAAAACAACATGGTTAGACATCAAAAACTAGATTCAATAAATATACATAACATGAGCAAAATTCTTTTTTTTATATGCTTCCATAGACAAAACAATGATTTTACACTGTGTACCTAGTCATAACAGAGTTAACTGACATTCTTTTATACATGGATCACTTCAGTGGCACTTCTCTGTATTGTTTGTATGTCGCACATCAGAAAGTTGATTAAAATAGTGAAAGCTGTGGCATTGGTTCAGTAGGTGTCTCAATCTGACCGCATGGTCTTACTAATGAGCTCAAGCGGCACATAGCAGCTGCAGTGGAAGAGAACAGAGCAGCCCTTTTTCCCCGGTCACCTGAGCTCATTATGCTAACGTGCTAGCTTGGCTAACGGACGGATGGCCTGATGTGAGGAAATGCCGCTGTGATTAATGGGTGCTAAATTGAGACGTGCAGGCTGTTCCCCTATCCCAGTTAAACCAGTCAGCCATCATCAGCCTCAAACTGTGAGTATGCACAGTATAGTCCAACCCCACTACACACACACACACACACACACACACACACACACACACACACACACACACACACACACACACACACACACGTACACAGAGAAAGAAAGAGAGATGTTTGTCTTACAATGCTTGTGGACCTTCCATTGATAATTATTAATGCCGCAAATTGATGCTAAACCTAACCTCAGTAACAAAAATTAAGAAATAAAATAAAAAGCGGAGGTTTTTTAAGCAGTTTTCCTCATGGGGACCAAATGTGAGACCAAAGGGAACCCTTGATTTTAGGATGAACCTTTTAATGGTCGACTGTTTTGCAATTGTCTGTTCAAATGCACAATTGTACAGTAGGGTAATTTGCCGCTAGGTCTCACTATCAACCACCTTGGAGAAACTTGAACTTTGAAATTGAGTAAAGTATTCTGTAAAGTATATCGGATTGGATAAGAGGAAACGTTCCTTTCGGACTTGAACAGAGTATATATAACTGTGTGACGTGGAATTTTTAACTCTGTAATTAAATAATGTATTTGGGTTCCGACCTATAAGAGTCCATCCCTCACACACACCCTCCTGACCAGCGGCGTTAGCATTACGATGTGCACGTTGTTGCTGTCTAATTTTCTCAAATAAAAATGGAAATTAAAGAGAAATGGGAACCATTTAGCAACCTACAATTCCTGTCTCGTTTTCTGAACATGATCACTGTAGCTGTGGTTTGCTAGAAGACAGCGATTCCACAGCAGTGGCTGTATGAATAAGAGGCTAGCAGGAGGTGATGAGACAACCCCCAGTGGCAGCACACTTAAAAAGCTTCATTTAAACAGCAGCTTCTTTTCTTCAGCACATTGTCTATATTAATTTAAAGAGACATGCGTTATTGAATAAAAGAAAGTGTAGAAAAGAACGTTACTTATTTTAAAAATTCTACGTACATTATTTCCTTTGAAATGTATATGTCCTTTAAGTGAATATTTTTTCTGGACACTGTATCCAGAACAGTTTTAACTGGTATTTACTGGCTACTGGAAACCCTGCATATAAGCCTACGTACAAGTACAACATGAAAGAGACACCTAAAATGCCAAAGAGACATATGCTCCAAAATATGGGACATATATAATTTAGTAGGTACCGGTGATTCCGAATTTAGACTCGGGTGAGACAGGAGAAGATTTGAGGACAGCAGATGCTCTCACAATTGGCTGGGCACACTCGCAAGACAAAGGATACACACAGACATACACACACAGCCTTAGGGGAGTGTGTCTATCCCTTACCATAAAAGAGAAAAAAATTAAGGAATAAGAAGCAGGGTGGGTGAGTGTGCATGTGTGTGTGTGTGTGAATGTAAAAGGAAGGGGAGAACACAGAGGCCCCAGGTACCTGCCTATACAGTCCCTTCTCTCCAAATGTTTATTTTGGATCAGACTGGCGGCCAACTGGTTGCAATTGACCCTCTACAGGGACGAGTTAGAGAGTGAACATGAAACCTTTCCTTTTGGGAGAAAGAAAGAGGGGAAAAAACCTCACACACACACACACCACACATACACAAACACACGCACACACACACACACACACACACACACACACACACACACACACACACACACACACCTAGCTCAGATAATCTTGCACGCATGCTTACATGTGCAAACAGAGACATAAAGACAAACATATACCCTTGAAAAAGAATAAAAATAAACAGAAGGATTGAACTGATTACACACTACATTTGAGGGCAATGTACAATAGATACAGGTTGCTACATGTATTGAACAATACTCTGCCGCTGATGAACATTTATTCTTCACATAACAAATACCATTGTGTAAAGAATGACTGTGTATTTCTGTAAAAGCATTTTGAAGCAAGTATACTGTAGGGTTTTTATATTTTATTTTTTACAACACTTAAGCATGTTTAAGAGTGTGGTATTGCTTGTATGCAACAGTTCGATAAACAAGAACTTGAATATGAAGTAATTAATATTCCAGATGTGATATGGCCAACGCACAGACTGGCCGACAGCTCATAGTAAGTTTAGTAACAGTTTCAGTTGAACAAACTATTGCTAGAATTGGAATTTTATGTAGTGAACACATACAAGTGGAGTGACAGAAACATGTCACTGAAATGTCCCAGTGTTGTCCTAAATATCATTACACTTGGAACGCCACTTGGACAATCAAATTAGTGGACCAGAACTATGTGTTGTATGATGTAAAATTATATGTCTAACAAAGGCATCAAAACATCAATGTGATTTACTGGAATTTTTCCCCAAATGGGTTCAAACCCACATTTGTATGTGTCCTTAAATTTGATAATGGCATTGATATACAGTGCCTGGCCAAAAAAAGTCACTGTTTGGATTTAAATAATACTTAAAAGCCTATGATTGGATTATTATTGCTGTGATTAATATGTTTCAGCTGGCGACAATTCTTTTAACCCTAACTGATGCAGTGTGTAGCTTCTCTTTTCTTAAACAGCCATGTCGGAAAAGAAGTATCCCATGGTCATGGAAAAGATGTTACTGTGTTTCAGAAGGGGCAAATTACTGGCCTGCATTAAGCAAAGAAAACAACTAAGGAGATTGCTGAAATCCCTGGAATTGGGTTAAGAATTGTCCAACGCGTTATTAAACTCTCGAAGGAGAGTACTGAACTGTCAACTTTGAGGAAGAAACATGGTTGGAAAAATGAAAGTTCAAAATCATGAATGATCATGATCGGAGATTTTTAAAACGCTTGGTATAAGTCACATCGTGACAACTCGACAGTAGAACTCATGTCTATGTTTAATAGTGAAAGTTAGTGCATTTCCACATGCACAGTGTGACAAAAAATTACAGGATTGGGACTAAACAGCTGTGTGGCCTAATCAGTGTGAGGCTAATCAGATAAAAACGACTCAATTTGCATGGGAGCATAAAGATTGGACTGTGGAGCGATCGAAAAAGGTCATGTGGTCGGGTGAATCCAGATTTAGCCTATTCCAAAGTGTTGGGTGCATCAGGGTGAGATCGGAAGCACATGAAGCGATGCACCCATCATGCATAGTGCCTGTACAGTACAAGCCTAAGGAGGCTGTGTTATGATCTGGGGTTGCTTCAGTTGGTCATGTGTCTGCTCAGCAACATTATACAGCAATGAGTACCTGAGTGGACTGAATGACCAGGTTATCCCATCAATGGATTTCTTTTCTTCCCTGATGGCACAGGCATATTCCAGGATGACATTGCCAAGATTCATCGGGCTCAAATTGTGAAATAGTGGTTCAGGGAGCATGAGGAATCATTTTCACACATGAATTGGCCACCACAGAGTCCTGACCTAAACCCCATTGAAAGTCTTGGGCATTTGCTGGAAAAGACTTTACGGAGTGGTTCGACTTTCCCGTCCTCAATACAAGATCTCGGCCAAAATTGATTCATGATACTCTGGATGGAAATAAATGTTGTCACATTGCATAAGATAGTCGAAACAATGCCACGATGAATGTATGCTGTAATCAAAGCTAAAGATAGTGCAACAAAATTTTTGTGAATTTTTGTATGAAACTTTGTACAGTTACATTGGATTTTTGCTTTTTTGTCATTCAGTGCATAACATACTGTATCTTGATGTCAAACATGTTATAAGAAAACACTGACAAAAACCAGCATGAAAGCTAACCATGCATAAGTGTGTTGTTGACAGCAGCAATATAGTATACACCACATAGGCTACTTTTTTTGTTTTGTCTCAGTTGTGCCAAATATGTTCAAAACTCTTGATTGGACATTACCCTTATGTAAAACATAATCCATAGTATAACCTGCATACTGGTGTAGTGTACGTTATTTTTATTGATCATCCTCCTGAATTTAATTTGGTGATGAAAGTGTAAAAAATAAGTGCAGTAACAAGTAAAAGAAATTGTGTGCTCACGCCCATCTCTGTATTTACTTTTACAGTATTTTAGGTCAAAAGAAAGTTCACAGTACACAACAGCTGGGGGCAAATTAGCTAACTTTGTCCTGCCTTACACCCAGCTTACACATGCCTTTGTTTTTACCATACCAATCAGTGTGAAGATGCAAGTGAGTGTCTATAGTCAGAACAAACAAATCAGAACTGGTCACTCATAATTTGCAAAGTGAGCACTCAGTTAAAAAAAAAAAAGCATACTTAAGAAATACAGTAAATCAAATTTTCCATGGTATGTAAGAAACCATAGAGACCTATAAGCACTTAAGTATAATGCTTACAGTATAAGGCTCTCATAGAAAAGGCAGTCCTATATGTGTAGTAGTTTGGGAAAAGCCTTTGGACGTCACTAAGTCTAAATTCTGGCAGCCAAAAATGGCAAAAAAAAAAAAAAACCCTCTGTGTATACACTGATACCTCTACTTCAGAAAACATAAATAGATTTCACCAAAACAATGTAGAAATAAATGTATTTACTTTCTAAACTTGCTTATGCTATGTGCTTCCCTGAGACTGTGTTAGGTAAATAAGGGCAGTCTGCCTAAACCAGATGTCTTAGTGGTTGGCACGTTTGCCTTTCACCTCTGGGGTTGGAGGTTTGATTTCAGTCTCCGCCCTGTGTGCGTGGAGTTTGCATGTTCTCCCCATGCTTTGGGGGTTTCCTCCTGGTACTCCGATTTCCTCCCCCAGTGCTTTTGGGGTTTAATAAAATTTGCATTTAAAAGATATATGAATTCCAAATTGGAAATTTACAGTCTCTCTACCACCAATACATGTAAACAATTTTGATGACATCATTCTGCACTTCAGTTTCTGCACTATTAGAATCTGAAGTGTCCCGCCCCTAACGCTATAAAAATCCATGGTACTAACTGTCAACCTGGGCTGTCGGGAAAACTAAAAGCTATTGTCTATTTAAAAAAGGGAGGAGCCACTCGATCTGTCCCTCCCTGAATTCCTGCTTAAGTAGAAATTACATCAACACATCAAATAATGCTGCATGTTTCAAGGTATTTCACAGGGACTTTTAATCTCAGCATATTAAATCAGTTTTAGATAATTCCAAATGAGATAATACAAATATGATAACATGTTATATAACATATAACAAATATGATAATAATTATGAGTAATTTTCTGCCAACAGAATAAGAACATTTCAAATTTTCAAAAATGTCTAGAAGTAAGTTTAATCATTTTAATTTTGCTTTAATGTAATTGTCTAATAGTACATAATATGACATTATACATAGATACATTTGAATTTAAGATCATTTCACTTGCTAAAATGGCATTTTTTTAGTGTTCAGCACATATGAGGGTCAATTTTTTAACATCAGCAATCATTCACATTTAGCAATGAGAAAGAGCTTTGTAGTCAGTGGAACAACTGATTTTCTCCTGAAATCCGAAGTCCCAAGGGTTGCGCGAGACCATGAGTTCCGGAAAGGTAGGAGGGAAATCAAACTGTGTCACTGAGCTTAGTCATCTTTCCCCAAGCACAAACCCAACTCCATAGTGAGAGACAGAGAGAGAGAGAGAGAGAGAGAGAGATATGAGAGTGGAGTGTGGGCCTAGCCATGTAGACTAAATACAAGCTCTTAATCCTCATAAACTTCTCCATATGAGTATTACATCCATGACTCTGCAGCAAATGGAACTCATTTTGAAGCTAAAACATTACCAGCACCGCTCCTCCCATCTCTCCTCTGCTCCTATAATGGGTTCTGTGTTCCGCTAAAGCCCTGCAATGACGCTGCCCCTCACTCCATCCCACAACACCCCGGCCTGAAGAACTGATGACAGAATGCACTTACAGTGAAAAATGTCCTGAGAAAAATAATGACATATTATTCCTTCTTTGCATGTGTTTGTGTGATATGATATCGCAACTTTCTTTGTGTGTTCAGTTAAACGAATCATAGGCCTGAGCTGCAATAAATATTACCAGCTTTTACATGGGTTACAACACACACACACACACACACACACACACACACACACACACACACACACACACACACACACAGCTATGCTGACCACACCTGAGCATAGTGACTTGTCAGAAAGAGGAAGTGGAGAACCAGACTAGCATTTGACTGCAAGGGACTCATTAGTCATGACTGTGACACATAACCTAAACAAAAATGCTGTCAAGTTCGTCCAGAGGAGTGCTGAGAGTACCATACAGAATCAGTCAGGCGAATCAGACAGCACACAAACTCAAAGACAGATAGCTCACCACTGGACACGCCCTAACCGAGAGAGAGAGAGAGAGAGATGCGATGTACAACAGAACAGACTGAGGCATTCTTTCATTAGCAAACTGCTCAGGTATGTCAGTCAGACACAGGAAACATATTAACACTGACCACAGTTTACTCTGCTAACCACACCGTGGCCCTGTGGGACAGAACTGAAGGGCAGGGTCTGTTTACACACATTTACACACCACGGATACATAGTTTCTCACACATTTCGCACTGCTTATATTATTTCCATAGGCACAATCCATAAACACACAAATAAACTGACCATGTACCAGGTCCGTCATAAACACTCATTGCTTTTCATGTGTAAAATTATGCACATTTCTCCATTACACACTCCGTTAATAGAAGTACTAACGCATGAAGTAAAATAAAAGTTTTCCCTTCAAGATTGGAAATTTAATAGATTCGATGGGCTGTTGCAAATTTCAGCTAGAACAATAAAATGGTATCTTTTATGATATAATTACATTAGTTTCAAAAACAAATATGGTATCCACAAATCATTTGCAACCCATAAAGCTTCTCAGAGTTTATGAGTGCCAGTGCAGGATCAAATTGCTCATTGTTTATGTCGTTCTTATTCACAAGAGAGTGATCATTATTGTCCCCAATGCGCTCCCTGTGAATCTTTTCGAACTGAAAAGGTTCTCACCTCTTGAGATTTAATAAAGCAAACCTCCTTGAATGAACTCATTAAAACCATGGCTTAAATTTGCAATTCCCTACTGATAAGGTTTTGGCTTAAGCTCAGTTGTACCATGTGCTGTCTACAGTCACACATCTCTGAAAACAAAATTTTATGTTTCTAACCGTCTCATTCTCATAGTCAGGTTTAAGTCATGTAAGACAGTGTTAACAATTATTGGCGCTCCTATGAATTCATATGAGGAAAATATATTTGAAATATTTCCCCATTGATATAGAATTTTTTTTTTGTGCACCTGGGTGACTAGGAACAGGAAATTGTTCAACCATGACTTCCTGTTTCACAGGGGTATAAATATGAGGCAACACATTCCCTTAGTCATTCATAATAATGGGTAAGACTAAGGAATATAGCTGTGATGTGCAACAAAAGGTTGTTGAGCTTCACAAAATGGGAAGTGGCTATAAGTAAATAGCACAAGCATTGAAAATGCCCATTTCCACCATCAGGGAAATAATTAAGAAGTTCCAGGCAACTGGAAATGTTATGAATCAATCTGGAATTGGACGTGTGTCTGTATTGTCTCAACGCACTGTGAAGAGGATGGTTTGAGTTGCCAAAAAATCTCCAAGGATCACAGCTGGAGAATTGCAGAAGTTGGTTGCGTCTTGGGGTCAGAAATTCTCCAAAACTACAATCCGTAGTCACCTACATCACCACAAGTTTTTTTTGGAAGGATTTCAATAAAAAAGCCTCTACTCTCATGGTTGGATCTTCCAACAGGACAATGATCCAAATCATACATCAAAATCAACACAAAAATGGTTTACTGACCACAAAATCAAGGTCCTGCCATGGCCATCCCAGTCCCCTGACTTGACACCCATAGAAAACCTGTGGGGTGAACTGAAGAGGAGAGTCCACCAGCATGGACCTCGAAATTAGAAGGATCTGGAGAGATTCTGTATGGAGGAATGGTCTCAGATCCCTTGCCATGTATTCTCCAACCTCATCAGGCATTATAGGAGAAGACTCAGAGCTGTTATCTTGGCAAAGGGAAAAGGGTGACAATAATTGTTCCACATCTATATTTAACAATATTTTATTTATCTATATTTTTTGATAAACCTGTGTTTTGTTTGCAATTGTTTGATATCCATGAGAGCAGAGTATTTTTGTGAATTTTTTTAACAAAAGATCAAAAGTTTAAACAATAAAGACAATTTTTCACAGCCTTCTTTGCTCATATTTACCAAGGGTGCCATAATTAGTGGAGGGCACAGTATACTATAACTATTAGGAATGGCTATTATACATTTGTTATTCTTCCCCGATTTCCTCTCTATTAAATGTTCACTCTCTCTGTGGCCTCAGTCCCTCCCTGTTTTGCTCGGCATCTCTTCCATGGCTGGAAGGTTGTAATTTGTAACAGGCGTCTGGGCGGGCTGAGCTCCTCTTCTTATCTGGACAGAGGATCACCAGCAAATCATATCAAAGAAAAAGCCTGTTTAAATATAGCCATAATTACTGCAATCATTTCTTGCTGTCTCCCTCTGGCCCTTCCCTCCTTGCACATAGTTTTCCCTCTCTCTCTTTTTTCTCCCCAGAATATTTCCTCTTCTTGTCTCCAGTAAATCCTGACTCGTGGTGTGGGCTCAGGGCTGACAGTTGCATGACAAGGAATGTTTCCCTTTGTAAGAGTCCACTTCCTCCTTGTGCAGTTTTAGCCTAATTGAAACATTTCCTATTGGGCTCAATCAAGGAGGCAATTACCTAATTATTCGCTTATGCCTTACTGAGACCTATACAGAGTGAGAAACCATGAGACAGAGCAAGCATGAAAGAGAGAGGGAGACATAGTCACTGGATCGTTTTTGTCAAATGATATATATGACAGCAAATAAACGAAATAATCTAACTACTGGGTCAGACTACAAGTTTTTAATATGCATGGTTGACTCTGAATCTGATTCTAATTTAGTCTCAACCACAGTGTGAAGCCTGAGATTAAAAACCACAGATTAAAGGAATTCTAATCTTATGTCAAAAACCAAGACACATCAGTAGAAGGATGTAATGAAACACGGTAAGGGATAGGGGAGCCTGCCAAAAGTTTTATGAGCTAGTAATGAAAAGTATTATCAAAAGGAGAGAAAGAGCGAGAGAGCAGGGACGACAGGGAGACATTAACAGTGCTGGAATGTTTTGTCCTAGCTGAATCCGCTTCCAACACATTTAATAATTAGACAGCTCATAAAATACAAATATATCAGCCTCAAGGATAAAAAGGCTTTTTCACAGTTCTCTCTGGCCTCAAGCTACGCCTTCACGAAAAAAAACAACACTGTTTTGGACCATAATAAACACGATGGGTCTATTAATTGTAAGATGTGACAACTCGATCAGTAAGTCATGTGTAAAATCCATCTCGGGACTGAAAAGTGGGGAGAAAAACCACACACATAACACACACTTTTGGAAATAAATATTTCAGATAAATGCACTAAAAGTAGAATGAACAACCTGAATCTGAACTCAGACTCTAAAGGGTCATCACCACCTTCAACTGATTTTATATATATAAAGGTCCACAGGATCGTGGTAGCAGGCCACAGTCACACACACATTTACACACTACTGACAAATTGGAAATGCCAATCAGTCTACAACAAGTCTTTGGGCTGGGGGAGGAAACCGGAGAACCAGGATGAAACCCTTGATGCACGTGGAAATAAAGCAAACTCCGCTTATATACAGATGCATCTCAAAAAGTATAAATATCGTGGACATGTTAATTTTTTCAGCAATTTTATTTAAAAAAGTGGAACTTTCATATATTGTAGATTCATTACACATAAAGTGAAATATTTCAAGCATTTTTTTTGTTTTAATCATGATGATTACGGCTTACAGCTCATGGAAATCCAAAATCCAGTATCTCAAAATATATAAAAAATTAACTTTTCCACAATATACATTTTTTTTAGCTGTACCATTTTATATGTATTGAAATTCAAAGAATTCATCAAATAAATGAAATACATTTCCTGTATATTTTGCAGTGATGAGTATTATAATGTACTGTGCAATTTCATATCCCATTTATACCCACTGCATTTTTACAGCTTGGACTCTGGGTTTAAATGCAAAAAAAAAACAACTCCTTACACACACTGGTGGCTTGACACAAATGAAACTGAAATTGCATTTTATACGACTGTTACTGTAACTGATTGCGTTCATGAGCAAAAAAATAGTTAGGATGTTCACATCCTTTTTTTAAAAATGCTGTGATCTTCTCAGCAGATAACTGCAGAAGTAACTAGAGAAGCAGTGTCAAATACACCATTTACAGTCCTTTTTCAGATCGATAAGTTGTATTTACAGTAATCACTTTACGTCACAATCACATGTTCAAAATAACTAATTTCTGCAATAATATCATGATTATAAACTCTTCCTCACATCTGATGTTTGCATTCTTATAATGGTTCATAAAGCGAGCATTCACAAGCAATAAGTGATCTAAATCTATTGGCCAGGTCTTAGTCATCATGTCAATAATAAGCGTGCTCTTAATTCAGTCATATGAATCCAGGAATAATCGTTGAGCTTTCTGGGCTTAAGCACACATGCCACAGCTTAAATCACCTGAGCTGAGCGGCCACATTTCAGCAACATGTGACCACTGTTGTCTAAATAAGCACTGCAGAAGACAGAAAGCAGTTAGAATACGCAAGTACACAAAGACACACACACACACACACACGTTGCACAGAAGAAATTAAAAATGAAATCTCACACACACTGGGTGGGCTGGGTTTTTACTTTTTCACTGCATGTACATTAATCTTACATTCAAAACTATCCCAGTATTCAAACACCAACGCAAACAGACACACACTAAACAACCAAGTGTGCACACCATATTGTATGGAAAGATAAATGTCCACCTGTTTCAGAGCACTAATTCAAACAGAGGAACTTCAAAACACAAGTGTATGGGCTGCTTTTCCATTCTGATTAGTCGCATCATTGAAAGCACAATACGCGCGTCTGTGTGTGTCTGTGTCTCACATCATGCAGTTCTTAAAAGCTAAGTAGAAGAAGAAAAAAAAGCATGAGAGAAGGAGAGGAATGGAAAGAGTGAGCGACAAGAGAGAATGAGAGAGAAAGAGAAGGAGGGATTGAGGATATTCGCCCAGGTGGTCCTGTGCCCCTGCTGCCGCTGGGCAGAGCTCTGACGTGAGGGGGAGAACTTGAAACCCATGCAAATGTGATCACTCCTGCTCCCACTGATTGGAACTGCAGCGTATGATTAAATATAATTGCAAAAAAACCTTTTCCAAATGCCTCGGCAGTCTGGAAAAAAAACCCGTAGAGGAAGGATTTAGAAGTCATTCTTTGTCTTTGAAAGAGAGAAGGAGGGAGGGGGAGAAGGTTCCGTCTGTTAAGTTTGTGTGTCCATGAGGTTAAATACAGTGTGTGTGTGTGTGTATGTGTGTGTGCGTGTGAGAACCAGGCCTGTTTTCATTGCTGCTGGAGGGAGCTGGTTGCTACATGCAGGGGACTGCGGATAGCAATGCGGATTTGCTGGCAGATAAAGTAGTACGAGGTTCAGGAGCTGAGTGTCACCGGCCTGATGATTGATGGCCGAGGCGGAACGCTTAAGTCAACAGCACATGAGCACGTCCAGGCCATCCCAAGCAAATGAAAGCGCAGTGCCGTTCCACTCAGCACCCATTTAAGGGTCAGGAGTCTCTGTGCACCCGCAGCTCAGCTCACGCCATTATGTTATCAAAAATACCTCACACGCAGGAGGCGACTAGGGGCTAATATCAACACATGGTTTTCAGATGAGAGGGAAAAAAAAGGGAGAGAGAAAGCGTGAGCACGCCATACAGAGAGAGAGAGAGCACTACACAGAAGTGTTTAGGTGGTGGTGTTTTCTCATCTATTAGTCAGCCATTAGTGAGTGTGTGACAGGATTTGGGGGTTCAGGTTCACTGGGAAGGGGAGCAGGTGTCCCTCGCTGATCTGTCTGCTGTTCTACTTCAACAGCTTAATCATTAAACCACACAACTCTCTCTCCATTCCGATATTCTTTGGCTGTGAAACCTGCATTAACTTTGCTTGCCAGAGAAATGAAGATGACAAATATTCATTGTCTTTTCTTCAACAAGGAAAAAAATATATACAGCTGTGTTTGTGAGTATGAGAGAATGTGTGTGTGCGTGTGTGTGAGCTGGTGTTCTTGAGGTTAATTACGGTACAGAGAGGCCATTAATAAACTCGATCGCTGTGAAAATAAAGACTGGAATCTTTTCTCAAAATATCCTCAAAGCCAACAACTGTGCTTTTGGTTAGACTCTAAAGCCGTGTATACCTCATGTGGGTCCTTTTGTATGACACAACCGCCATAAGAATCTGAGTTCTATTATATATCAGTGTGTACAACATCAACATCATCAGAGAGTTACAGTGACAGGCTATAGCATAAGTATGCATAGGTATGTACGTGTGTGTGTGCGGGCACATGTTTTTATATCTTGGAGGGGACCAAATGTTCACACAGTGACAGTAATATCCGACAATTTTGACCTTATTTGGCTGGAAAATTGCTTTATTATTATTATTATTTTTTTTTTTTACAAAAACTGCAACTTTTATTTAAAAAACAAAAAGAAAGAAAGAAAACTAAAAAGCCATTTTAATGTAATGTGCTTGTTGACTATCCTTACACTGACATAAATATTAACGCAGCTAATTTGCATATACATAAATCTAGGATCATTAACCAAAAGGAAAACTTTTGGCTTTTCAGTCTTCTTTCTTTCTTTTTCTTTTATTATCTTTTAAAAAAGTTGCAGTTTTTATATATAAAAAAGCTATTTTTCCAGCCAAATATTCCCACAAGGTAAAAATGGACAGATAATACCGTCACTGTGAACATTTGGTCCCCTCCAAGATATAAAAACATGTGCGTGCACACACGCACATACACACACATCACAGACTCCAGAGTCTCTTGAGTTGAGACTAAACGCCACAATCTCATCAGCTGCCCTTTAAACATTGTAAAATTTAATTCTCTATATTTAATCTTGAAATGCGGCCCATCTGCAGTGTAACATGTAATGTTCTAAATATATACAAACAAGTTGAAATGTCTCTCCCTCCCCAGAGAGCCAGAGAGGACAAGAAAGCGAGGCAATGCAGTGGTTTAGAGCATTTTCATCAGTGTGTTTGTCTTCCACTCCAAATGAATGGCAGATGCTGTGAGGAAGGGTATGAACAGCAGTGAGACCTTTTTCAAATGGCCTCAGAACAAGAGAGAGAGAGAGAGAGAGAGAGAGAGAGAGAGAGAGAGAGAGCGAGAGAGAGGAGAAAGAAAGATGATGAACCCCCCACACACACTTGCACACATACACAAAATCACTGAGATTTCTTTGCCGATATCTTATTGCTGCAATCTCCCGTTGATTAAGAGCAGGCCAGGCTGCTAAGCAGAGTGTATTTAGAGATAAGATAGACGGGCGGAAGGGCTCAGGATCCAACTGCACTGATATTCTGGAGGTCTTGGCTGCGGTGGTGCTCAGTACAGGAACAGCACCTCAGGGGCCATGTTAACTACGACCACAGAGAGCCCACTATCATGGCTGCACATCACACGACACACAACAGCCAACCACTTTACTACATACAAAGATCAGATGGTGAACCAGAGGCTGTTACAGGAGACACAGAGCTGAAGGGCTTTAGTCAGACACACATAAGAATGAAAAATCCAGACTCTGCCCCCTACTCTACTTTCCAAACGGTTTGTGTTTAGCCTCACTACAGCCTTTTTTACTTAAGGGAGGATCTATGCTTATTTCAAAGTCATGACAAGCTGGGAAACGAGTAACAAGAACGAGACATCTGAATATTTTCCCATTACGTTAGAATTGTACCGTAATTTACACCACATAAAAGGTGAAATTCATAATATGGTATTATGTAAAATGGTATAAAATTGTGCGACCTTGAGCTTCCTCATCTTTCTCTCACCTCTTGTTTCTTTCCCCCACATCTCTCCTGCCGAGTCTCCCAGCTGCAGCCCAGGCTGAGTACCTCTGATTTAGGTTAAGTGATTATTACCCCACTGTGGTTTGGGAAGAGATGCAGTCTGGAAAGAAGACAGCGCACACACACACACACACACACACACACACACACACACACAAGACCCTATTGTGCATGTATATGCATTTTGTGTGTTTAGATGCATGGGTAAAAGTCCACATGATTACATCGCAATTTATTTATTTATTTTCAACATTGACGAACCTTTAAGTAATGTGTTGGACACCAAATCCAGCCTCTCAGCTTGGCTGAGAGAGAACGAAAGAAGGCACAAAGATGCAAACACTTATTTACGACCCTGAGTTAAACTGTCTCTCACTGTGTAATTCTTTATTTTTTACTGCAGGCTGGGGTGAACAAAGTGCATGTTCTGTTATTCTTCCATCCTCCTCTCCCTACATAAACTGTGCAGATTTAGAGCAGAGTTTCATCACTTCCACAGGGACCTGCATTAGCATGGCTTCGGGTCTAGCCACTACTGACTCACAAGCAGTGAGGATGGACTGCTCCATCTTAATCAACTCCATCGCTTCTGGTTCCAGTGCACAGTTGCTTCCAATTGAGTCTTTTTTTTTTCTTTAAACAAGAAGTACAAGGAATCATTATTAGATAAATATATGGTAGGAAAAAATGGGACAAGCAAATAATGTAATCCAAAAGACACTAAGGTCAATATCTTTCCTGCAGGGTGTGCACACAGAGTCAGCATTTTTGTGTTCAGTAGTACTGTCTATTACCTCAAACAGCAAATTAGCAATTCCTTAAATCCATAAAGGTATATCTTGAACAAATGCAATAAACTGGATGAAGAAGATTCCACCTTTGGAATCAGTATACATGAAATAAACACAGGGATTTGGTAGTGTGAATGCTAAACAGAAAGAATTGATTTTTTAAATCTGGACATTGAATATATATTTAAAAATGATTGACAGTTTAGAGAAGGAATTCCCTAATTTAGCATATAAACTTCAAAGCAGTTAATGAATGTATGTGATGTTTAGGTTAAAATACGCAGTAAAAAAAATACAGTTTGTCTAAATGTCATCAGAAATAATCAAATAAACATACAATGCCCTCCACTAATATTGGCATGCTTGGTAAATATGAGCAAAGAAGGTTGTAAAAAAAAAAATCGTCTTTATTTAATCTTTTGTTAAAAATATAATCACAAAAATACTCTGCTCTCATGGATATCTGTCATGCAAATATCAGAAAAGGGTCTAGAGACCTTTTCTATTTCCCATCAGCCACTGCACCTCACCTGACCATGTCACATGACTCTCTGCACCTGTTCTCTATTTCACATTCATTACTGTGCACCTATATAAGCTTCATTCTGTCCCTTCACCCCTGTGTTGTGTTGTGACCAAGCATTCCACCCTTCTATGATATCCTGTTTGCTGATCGCCTGAATCTTTAGCCTGCCTTGACTCTGAACTTGCCTTATGTATTGGAATTGTTTGCTAGACTTTATATATTAAAACTCCTTAAACTGCATCCATCTCAGCCTCTCTGTTGTGACAGAAAGTGACAATATCAAACAAATGCACAACACAAAACTGGCTTATCAAAAAAAAAAAAATCTTTGTTAAAAACAGGTGTGTAACACTTATTGGCACCCCTAGGAATTCACATGAGAAAAATATATGTGAAGTATATTCCCATTGATATTAGTACACCTAGTATACCTGGGTGTCTAGGAACAGGAAATTGTTCAACTATGACGTCCTGTTTCACAGGGGTATAAACATGAGGTAACACATAGGACAAATTCTCTTAGTCATTCATCACAATGGGTAAGATCAAGGAATATAGCTGTGATGTGCGGCAAAAGGTTGTTGAGCTTCACAAAATGGGAAGTGGCTATAAGAAAATAGCACAAGCATTGAAAATGCCCATTTCCACTATCAGGGCAATAATTAAGAAGTTACAGTCAACTTGTAAGGGATTGTTTGGAAGGGTTTAAAAAAAAAAAGCCTCTACTCTCATCCAAAAGCAAACTCAGACACTACTGGATCTTCAAATGGGATTGGGTTCTATGGTCAGATGAAACCAAAATAGAGTTTTTCTATAAACACCAGAGGTGGTTTTGGAGCACTCAGAGAGGTAGCCATATGGAAAAGTACCTCATGCCCATGGTTAAATATGGTGGTGGCTCTTTAATGTTTTGGGGCTGTTTTTCTTCCAGAGGACCTGGACATTTTGTTAGCATACATGGTATCACAGACTCTATCAAATATCAACAGATATTAAATGAAAACCTGACTGCCTCTGCCAGAAAGCTTAAAATGGGCTGTGGTTGGATCTTCCAGCAAGACAATGATCCAAAATATACATCAGAATCAACACAAAAATGGTTTACTGACCACAAAATCAATGTCCTGCCATGGCCATCCCAGTCCCCTGACTTGAAACCTATAGAAAACCTGTGGGGTGAACTGAAGAGGAGATTCTGTATGGAGGAATGGTCTCAGATCCCTTGCCATGTATTCTTCAACCTCCTCAGGCGTTATAAGAGAATACTCAGAGCTGTTATCTTGGCAAAGGGAGGTAGCACAAAGTATTGACTAAAAGGGTGCCAAAAATTGTTCCACATATATATTCAACAGGGATATATATATATAAACCTGTGTTTATACAATTTGGGAATGCCAATCAGCCTACAACGCATGTCTCTGGACTGAAGAGGAAACCGCAGTACCTGGAGGAGACCTATGAGGCATATGGAGGACATGCAATCTCCACACATGTGCAGGGTGGAGACAGGATTCCAACCCCCAATCCCAGAGGTGCTAACCAATAAACCACCCTGCCCACTGGGCAGAAAATATTGTACCTAGTTAGATCATACTTAGTCTTAAAAACATACATATATGATTTTATGCACAATCCTAAACTCGTATCTAATTATACAAATATGATTATACTGTCCCTGCTCTTCTGGATGGCATCCAATATATGAGTAAAAGTATTTAACATAAAACTGAAAAATGATACCTATATTAAACATATCACAACAGTATGTGTGCAGCGATACAAGATATAAGCAGTGCTATCCAGAAAACGAAAGCGCTTATGAATTACAGCAACTTCTGTTGAATACACTGTGAGCATGCTGAGTGATCTACGATTTTACTTATTTTGTGGTCTTGCAAATGACAGGCATTTCCAAGCAGTGTGTCATGACTATGTCAGAAAAACGATGATTAATCACAATTAATAGCCAGAATCGCAATACAAATAAAGCTAGTTTCAATAATAAGTTTTGTCATAAATATGTAACTGTAGTAAGTGCATTCATTCAGTGTGGCACTGGCATGATTTGAATTATATTTGTACATTTTTAAAAAGGCAGCCCAAATTTAGCAGGCCATTCTCAATAAATTCCTGTCAGTGAAAAATAACGGATCAAGTCACTTTTGAAGTAGCCGTGTAGCAATCATGGTTCATGCGCCCCACTCTCCGGGGGGTTCCATCACCAGTATGTTTTATCAGTATCTCCCATTTGCTCTATAACAACTTACAATGAGTTACATATGGCTCTGCAAGAGCACGTGCATGTAAGTACAAACACACAGACCGAAACACACAGCATACAAAAACTGCACTTTCCTCTGAGGTTATATTCTAATCAGTTTTATCTTAGACTTAAAAGAAAAATCTACCCTGAATGATCTTAGTTCGGACATGTTGGTCTATTTTCACTTTGGTTAACAGTTTCCTACATTACCCACAATGCCATTTAACTACCTGCTAATAGCAGTGTCAGTGTGATTTAGCCCTTGCTGTTTCTCTACCTAAATTGATTGATGTAGCAGCACTTTAGTCTGTCCGACTTTTAGTCTGTCCACCTCCTTATTCACTTATCACTTAAACAGATCAGGTTCTAAAGTTTCAACTTTTATACTAATACCCCAGGAAACAGGGGATGTCCCCCGGACCTTGCAAATGTCCCCTTATGTCCGCATTTGAGCCGGTTTATGAAGTTCGCTGGCGGACGTTCCGAGGACTTCAGTGGATATCAAATCATAACACTACTGAATGTGTTAATTTCAGTGAAAGTCCCCTAAGCGTCCCGAATGGTCGCTGGACGTCCTGTGAACCCTACGTTCATAGAGGCCATTTAGGGGACGTCCTGAGGATCTTTTTTTGTCAGCTGGGACCTTCAACGATGGTGTGCATGTTATCTTATAGATTGCTAACTAGCCAGGTCAAGTCTCTGCCATAACTCAGCATAACTGCATCATATAGCTGTACTGCAGTCTGGAATGTTTTGTTGTCTCCATTACCTCCATGTTGGATTTCTACAGTACTTAATATGACAATGAACAATGCTTGGAAAAGTGTGTGAGAGAAGAAGTGCTCTTGCACTTTTCAAGAGCTAACAGTAAAACCTAACTGTTATCCCTTATGTGTGAGATTGTTAAAAAAAAAAACTTCTCTTATTAAATGCCATGTTAACTGCGTTAGCAGCGTCCCACTGTGCCCTCAATGCAGCGGACAACAGCTAACTTCTCACAGGAATAATGAAAATGCAGCATCAATCGACATATGAGCACCAGAATCACTAAGCACATCACTAATAGTTCAATATAAATACATTTAGCATGCTTCAAGATGGGGTTAAACTGCAGGCATGGACAGCAGATAAATACAGCTGCATAACCAATGCATATGTGTGTCAAATGTATAAAAATCATGCGCCAAAAGGTATAATTATAGAATGTCTAAAAGAAGGATTCCCCTTTAAAAAATAAACACTGTAGGCTGGTGGGAAATGCAAATATGTGTTAGTACTGAGTGAGCCTCCGATTAGCCATACTGCTCTAGTGCATGTGGACGATGACTCACTCATTGCTGCTCACATTGGCACAGAAGGGGCTCCATATCTGGCTCTCCCTGTGCTCTGCTCTCGCTCTCAAAACAAGGCCAGTCCAAAGAGCAAACATCAGCTGGGAGACCACCAGGGTGACTCGCTCCCCTTGTATTTGTTTAAACTTTCACGGCTTGGCTCAGCTACTCCGGGGCCATCTCTCACCCTTCACATTTTGCCTAGTTTGCACCCACAGGCAGCAGGCAGCGGAAGTGTCTTCCTCCAGCTGACCCTGGTGGTGATGTTGCCCTCTGGCCTTCAGTCATGGCGGGGGTCTTGACCCTTCCAACTCTTCCCACCAGGGCTGACCGGCTCTGGGCCATTTACACAGGCCTCACCCAGAGAGGAAGTAAGTCATCTGCGTTTACCACTACTAACAGACCGAGGCTCCAATACTGCAGGCCGAGACGGTTGGGAAAAGAATGAGCTGAAGAGATGGATGAGCTCTCAGGGTGGCCAATGCATCTGGAGGCCGAATGCTGAAGCACTGATGAGCGTGAGCCAGAGGAGCTATAGGCAGGCTGTTGTTTTATCTTCCCCTGAGATTCCCCCATTGGCCATTAATGCCGGGCCATAAACGGACGGCGCTCAAAACATATTTGGTTTGTGATGTCATGAGCATGTTTTATAGTGCTTGCAGTCAAAACACAACCCAGCATCCACATGTGTGAGGTAAGATTCCCCCTCTCTCACTTCGCTCACACCTATGCTCACTCTTTCCAACTTTTCTGCAGCTCACAAGCCAGAGAAATGCTGCTGGGAAGAATAGGCATGAGATGAGGCAGGCTGTCTGGGCTCAGGATGGAAAACTGGGACATGGTTTATGATCTGTGCTCCCTATCTTCCAGTAAAATTCACACCAGAGCTTTTTCCAGTGAAGCAGCATCACTAGCCACCCAGCCAATGATAACAGGCTGACGCGCGTGGAGAAGCAATCCAAACACATCAGGAGAAGCTCTCCATGGTGGAAATGCCTGCAGGCCACTTTTTCTACATCATCTCTCTTTCCACAGCCTTCTGAAGCCCAAGCACTCTCACACACACACACACACACACACACACAAGCACACACACACATACAGGGATCCCCATTTAGCCTCACTGCTAATGACTTGCAGCACTAATTGAACCATGCAAGATTCCATCTCCTCCCTTTCAGGACACAGGATGAAAGCACCTCATTATTTGGTGAGTTCCTCCTGTGGATGAAGGTTTGGATGATTAGACAGTTGTCAATGGGGAAGGAACAAGCAAAATAAGGAAGATAAAAACTTAAATCTACTGCTCTGGAAAGGGTACTTCTCCTGCATTTGGTAATTACTGAGCATAAACAACAACGATAAGACAAAATGACCAAAAAAAAGAGAGATGAGCCTATGTGTTACACTGAGCTCATCCAGTAAACAGAGACAGAAACTGATGCAAGAATGACAGACAATTCAGGGATAACATGCAATATTATAAGTCTGGATAAAGAAAACAGAAACAACAACAGAACTACACAAGCTATATGGAATTCAGGACATCCTCACAACCTGAGACAACAGGGCCATCTGCAATGTTCCCATGCCACAGTAAATCATTGCACTGCAAGCGCTGATAGGACCCAGAGTCGCCCACAAAGATGCAGAGTGGAAAAATGCACATGTGTATTCTCTCTTCCCCTTGAAATTCAAGGTAATGAGTGATTTGCACGGCTAAATCAAAAGCAAGTGTACGTGAAGTGAATTTTGACTTTGTGAGAACAACATAAAGGCCCTTGAACATGCTTCACATTAAAGATATGAAAGGACACTTTAATCCATTTGCCTTCCTCTCACAAAAAAAAAAAAAGCAGGTCTCACAGAGACAGATTCTGTTAGTCATAAAAACATGCGTTTGGCTAATGTACCAAATGTGTACCACATTATTGCCATTATTGTTATGATTCATTTTTGTCAGTGCGGGACAGGATTGTATATACATTCTGATTCTCCTAAAGACGAATAAACTGCACTGGCTTTCCATCCACTGCTTGAAATATGCTTATCTTAGATTTGAGGCTTATCATTCTTGCTGATCTCGCTCTCTCTCACACACACACACACAGAGACAGAGGACCACAGCAGTGCTGATGTGTGGGAGGTGGCATATCGCATGGCCCTGTACTGCAATGTCTATGTCAAAGTAAAACTGATTCTGACAGAGTGATGGTAGTGGAGAGGTAGACCCTCCACATCCTCCCTTCCCTTCCTTGCCTCCGTTGCTTTAGGAGATCCTATCGTTCCTCCCGCAGACTAGATTTCTTGGGTGACTTCAAAGCTTGTTCACTAAGTGTTTAGAAGAATGCGATGGAAACAGGAAAATAATGTTCTGATTTCTGTAAACTTTATAACATCTGCTTTTGCTTAGTGTTGGTGCAGCACAGAGCGGCGCCTCCACTCTGCTCCCCCCCCACACAGTTTAAAAATCACCTCACACACTGAATCCAGAATGGCAAAGTGAAAAACAAGAATACATTCTCCTCAGTGTACAATCAGGGAAATAAAGAAAACAGATGGTTTAATGTTAAAGGCCAATTAAGCTAACATCTACTTTAACTAACTCTGTAGGAATGTGACAAATGTGAGCTGGTTAACTGGTCAGTCAAACTGTACTTATAATCCAAGTAAATATATATGAAAAATAGAGGCCCAGCAGTTACTGTCTTTGCTGTAAGAGAAGTGAGTGCCCGAGCCCAAACAAAGTCATTATAAATGCACCGTATGACAGAGGAAAGTACCTTTGGCATGCACAAAATTTCCTGTGCAATTTGTTGGGTCTGTCTTTATGCTTAAAAGGTACCATGACAAGTCTCCTGCACACACACGCGCACACACACACGCGCGCGCACACACACACACACACACACACACACACACACACACACACACAAATCTTCGCCCAAGGGCTTCTTCTCCTTTCCCTAACTCAATCATGCTCAGGTTTCACTCTCGCCCATCCGAGCACAACTCACTTCCTCCTCCAAACTACCCCCCAGCCTTAAACCTCAGCCTTCCCAGAGCAACTCCCTTCACAATGCACAACACCCTCAGTGCTGTCTAAATATCACAACTACATACTTCAAGACCTTTGTTGAGTAGAGCTTGAATTCAATAAAAGCAGTATTTTACTGCTTCCAGGTGAAGAAGGAGACGACACCTATAGTTTGCTCATTTAAAAATAAAAGAGACTCTGAGCGAGCGAGCGAGCAAGAGAGAGAGAGAGAGAGAGAGAAAACCCAGGAAATGTAAGAGCTTTGAGAAACCATGGAGTGAATTTTTGTCCTCAGTTTCCATCACACTGGCTAAACTAAGCGAAGAGTAAGAACATCAGTACTCAATTGCAGATGAGGCAGTTCTGCACGAGACTGGGCGACCAGTCAGAGAGTTGGGCAATCAATAGAAATTTAGAACAATGTCAGTGAACCCAGCTGACACCAAATACCAGCTGAAGCAACCTCCCTCTGCTCTGATCTGCTCTCTGTCATCGCCTATTCATCTGCTCAGAGCTGTCACAGTGCATTGCATTGTTTGCACATGCCATTGTTATATGCCATGGGTACGTATTTAAGGCTAATAACTAACAGCTGGCTTGTGCTGGGTTTCTACTCAAACACGCAGGGCACATTACAAACAGTGTTGTTCTGCATCTTTTTGCGAGTGTGCAGGTCAGGGTCAAGTGTGTGGGCTGCTTGGGTTCAGTGCAATGTGCTAGGCTTTGTGTTCTTGAACACTACACAGAGATGCTAGGAGAGTGTCTTAGGTCAAAGTTTGGCCACAGCCTCAAGTTTCTCCATGCTCTTACAGTAAGGCGAGTTCCTTTCTGAATGGCGGTCATTAGGTGGACATAAGGAGTGTGTGTGCATGGTGTGGATGATTGGGGTAAAGGTCCAGGTCTGGCGGCCTACAGGCTACAGGTCGAAGCATTTGAAAAAGTCATTTCCTCACTTTCCTGCAGCAGGAAAAACAGCAGACCAGAGAAAATAAACGAGGGGGAAATGAGCGAAAACAAATTAAGGTGAACGACACTGATAGAATGTACGCCACCAGCTATGCGTCAAGGAACGAAAGAAGAAAAATGGAATGAAATGTATGGAAATGTAGGAGAGGCAAATTTTTCAACTGTGAAGCAAGAGCACAACTAGAAGATGTGCTGTGACAGCTGAAAGGATCTAGTGTATGGCTACAGACACACATGGCCCTGATTTCCAGTTAATCAGTTGTATGTGTAGCAGTAAACATGACATTTAAGTAACACCTCTCTCCTCCTGCTTGTAGTTTGCTCTGATCATGAGAATGTGGCTTTTAATAATTTTCTAATTCTCCACAACTGCGTGCTTAGCAAGTAAACATTCAGAGGCTGTCAGCTTATGACTGGCTAACATGCTTCAAACAGAAAAAAAGTAATAATTAAGAACTGTGTCATCAAATCAGTACTGTCACTTCAGTGCAGATCTGTCTCCAAACATCCCTCTACCTACTTCCTTAGAGTCTCACTTCCTGTTCCTGTTGCCAACTATAATGATAAATGGGCTCAAGCGCCATTCAGTTACACCGAGAGTGCAAAGAGACAGGAACAATGGGAGCCGGCCAGTGCAGTGTGGCATGGGCCTTCTGCATTCTTAGTGACAATTTAGCCTAATTAGCATCAACTTCTGCGCCATCCATCATACTCCTCAAGAAACATAAACAAACTGTCAGCTCTAGCGTAACAAACCGATCACCCAGCTACTTAACACAAATTATTCTTACATGAAATGCTGCTTCTCAGGCAAGCTTCCCCAGGCCATTCGGGAGAACGGATGGCTATTAAAATTGAAGACATATGTTCCAGTCAAGTTCAACTCCCCAGTCTGCTGTGGCTGACGCAGTGACAGTTTAGGCAGGCTGAGAGACAGTGATTGTGGAGGAGACTAGCCGTTGCAGAAGGGGAAGTAACGGACACACACTGCTTTGGTAATAATATAATGACAGGTGAGATCAGGCTGATCAGCTGATGTTAACACTGATGTCGTATCTGGAAGGATGAGATGCAGCAAGATGCACTGATTTACAACTAGACTGCAAGCTTCAGAACTCTCACGCTGGACACACATGAACTTCTGGGAAATTTGGAATAAAACATATTCGTAATCAAGTAATTCAAGTAATTAGTATGAGGTGAGGGTAGAGCTCTGTAATTCCCCAGTAATTTTCTTTCTTTCTTTTTTAAAAAAAACAACAAATTCATATATAATTATTTCATTTGCCTTTCTCCAACTTTTCCCCTGATGTCTTTTGTTATTCAGATATTAATTTTTAGACTTTTATGACATCAGAATTAAGAACTTATGAGTAAAAATGTAAATAAATATTATAACAAAAAACTGTGCTGAGGTGAGTAGCATTCACCTCTCTCCAGTCCTTAGATGTATCTGAGATGTAAGCATACTGAAACAAAACCGACGCCGCTGCTTTAGAGCTTGTGTGTCTTGCTACACTAACTGTATATAAGTCAGCATCCAGTTTTTTTCTATCATTAGCAGATAAAGCACGCTGCAAAATATGATTGGGTGTGTTACACCACAAAGCATACTACCTATAACCCTACAAAACTATTACAAAGTATAACCTATTTGGAATAATGACAATAAAATGATTCATTGATTAGAAAGTGATGGTGCTAGTGCTGTAATAATAATATTGCATCAATAATTTACCATTGGCAAGGTGATGAATAAATAAACCTGGATTCAATCCTAACATATGTTACATTTAGAAACTATTGCTGTTTAGGTTTTAATGGCTGACGTTTGAGACAAAATATTTTTGGCTTACCTAGGTAGCTCCTCTTAATATATGTTAATATCAATCAATTGTCTGAATATTTTGTTAAGGAAATACCCTAATTCCCTCGATTCCATGTTTAGGCTAAATGTAAATGTCATTTTCAGGTTTCAGTGATATTCTACCACAAATCTGTGGGAAAAAACCCAAATGGACTCCAGAGTGATGATATGGTACACTAATGAGTCATGTTTACATCGTTTAAATGACATGGGAAGTAATCACAAATACTCAGAATCATTTAGTCAGAATCTGACAGAGTTTAGACATTCTTTGGAAAAATGAAAATAAAATGTAAAAAAAAAATGCTTGCTTGATACAAACTCAAGTTTTACTTTGTGGTTCAATTAACCTTCAATTCAACATTCGCTTTGTTCTTAATCCTAGAAGTCATTCTGTTAGGGGGCCTTGGTGGTTAAAAAAGTGGCAGCTAGCCATGTATTGTCTTGCTAAAGGCTTAATACATTATCCCACAGTATACGTGCACGTGATAGCAGTTAAAATGTTTACTTAAAGCTGTTCAATATTATTTTACATAAAATTAATTCTAGAGCTGCAAAAACGAATCAATAAAATTGATAATAATTGATTATGAAAATCGCTGTCAATGAATCGCATCATTGATTAATCGGTCTGCACACGGCACGGGGAACGTTTACTTATTATGTTACTTTTGTTCCAACACGCTTCCGAGAGTAAATACTAAAGTTGTGTCACTTATACTATGCACTCTGTACTCTACCATCGAGTGTGTGGATTTTAGAACAGTAATATCGTCTCAAAAGGAACACTGCCATTTTTTTTTACTAACCGGAAGTATAAGCCGCTTCCTAGTCGATGGTGCATGAGGTTATACGCACGTAATGTGACTCTGCTAGCTTTAGCAGATACCCAGAGTCACCGACAATGCCTTTCTTCAGTTTACTGTTTATATCAAAGTTACCTTTTATAAAAAGTAATGCATAAATACTATTATATAATATAAACTTATATATTAGTCAATTGATATATAAGTATTTATGCATTATTTTTATGGATGCACAAACAGCACGAAATTAAACTACAGTCCTAAATGAATAATATATATTCTGGTGTGTGTGTGTGTGTGTGTGTGTGTGTGTGTGTGTGTGTGTGTGTATTGGGTTCTTTTCAGTCTTATATAATTGGACAAACAGTTGTGTAAAGTCCGAAGTTTATATTTGTAACACTTAGTTTGTGGATTTTATTTTAAATAAACGTTAAAAAATGGTACTGAAATTTTGCCCCGCCCAATCCGATTAATTGAAAAAAATTATTGGCCAACTAATTGATTATGTAAATAATCATTAGTTGCAGCCCTATTTAATTCAGACCATTTTGAATTTTTAAATAATAAATAAAAATATTTATTTAAAAAAAAACTTTGCCGTAAAAAGTATGTATATATCAGTCCAATTTTGCCATTGTAGAAATTAACACAAACGCAAGCAAACCCTGCAATATTCAGAGGAGCTTTGGGCCAAGACGCATCATGTGACGTCATCACAACGTGCATTCAGCCGAAGCCCTCTTTGATTCATGTCGTCGAATACGAGTGCAGCTAAAAGGTCTCGTTTCCAACAAACATCACTGTGAAAGACAATTGCAATTTAATCAATTCAAATAGTTTTCTGCAAAAGAAAAGCACACAAAAAAACAACAATCACAAAAAAACCTAAAATATATATATATATATATATATATATATATATATATATATATATATATATATATATATATATATATATATATATATAGCTGTGGCTTTTTTCAAAATTACAGATGCTACAAGAGCAAAAATTGTTTTTTTAATATAAAATGTGTGTGTGTGTGTGTGTGTGTGTGTGTATATCATGGTTATTGTACATTTGCCTTCCTTGTCTAGTGATCTTTACTTCCACATTTGTAACCTTTTGCAGTGAAAAAAATGGTTGAAACCTAGCATGTGATTTATTGTACCAGAGCAAATAAAAACCCACTTTCCAAAATTACCCAATTACCTAACTGTAGTTAACCAGCATCACAGCTGATTATGAAGTTTAAAAAATCATGATCATGATTGCAACACAATTCAAGCTGCATGTCGAGTGTTTCAGAACCTGTGCATTTAAAAAAAAAAAAGCAAACTTTGCAAATGTCTCACCTCATTGAGCACGCTTCAATTTTCCCTTTCCTTTTTGATGTTATGTAGCATTTGAAACGCTTGACTAATTGACTGGGAAGTTTGGCAGGAAGCACTTGTTGTTTTAGAGGACTGATGGCAGACCTCACTCATCTCAGCCAAAAACAGACTATGCAAACGTTAAGAGTGAGAAATGTTCAGAAACCTAAAAAATAAATAAATGCAATGGAGCCACACAAAATGACAAATGATTCTTTTTTTCTCTCTCTCCCACCCAAAGGGATTTCTTCTACATTAAAAACACGATACACAGTGTGAATGGAGGGAGGGCCTCAAAACAAATCTAGGTTGCACCGCTAACGACCATCAAGTGGAACTGTGAAGCGTCTTTGCCAAGGTGAGAGTGGAGAATTATTTTAATCAAGTTAATTCTCTCACAACAGCAGCATGATGTCATTTGCTGTTTGCTCATTAGCTATTCCTGGTTTAACGCCAGCACTCATTTTCATTCAGTTGAGAAGGTAAATATAAGCCTTGTTCGTATTCAGACTGTTTTTGACTTAGAGAAATGACATGCGGATTAGTACGATGTGAAATAACGAGGAAGGGGAAAATAATCTGTTCTTCTAGCATGACTAATAAATGGATCGGCTCTGTCGTTTAGGCAGCTCATGCTTCAGACGGAATGACGCTTGATTTACCCACACGCAAAATGCTCATTTCACTCTCACTTTTCCTCTCACCGCTCCATTTTTCATGCTGGCTTTCTTCACTTTTCAAAGCCACGTCTTTCAGCTGAGCTCCCATGATGATTGATAGCATGAGATATTTAACTTTTGAGAGCTTCTGGTTTATAAAGTTTAGACCTGCTCTGGCATTGACACGTCACCCGTTCGCATGTCGTCACTTGTGACCTGAGTGAAAACTCTCTTCTCTGAGATCACTTCACTGAGATCACTGCTTTACTACTGCTAACCTTTCCCCCCTTTTTTACACATCTCCTCTGACAGCCTTAATCTCATCCTTCATGTCCTCTCACTGTCACCCTCATCCCCTCTATCACTCTCATTCTCACTCACTCACTCACTGTATGGCAAAAGTCTATGGGAACTGTGGCTGCTTTCTCTTATCTGATCACAAACTGAAGAACTATGAAAAGTCATAATATAACCAACCCATGTTCTGTGCAATCTGCACGTTCAGATGCGCCTCTGAAAGCTGTGACAACATGTGAAATATGTAGCATGGAAACCTGCAGATCCACTGCCTTCCCTTATAGTGTACACTTTTTGAACAGGTGTACATTGTTATTATTTTGTCTTCTAGGAAACATGTAAATATCTAATGTATTGTCTTCTGAAGGGCAGTACTAAATGAAAAAAAAAGGAGAACAAAGTAATAACACACTGATTTACACCAGTCATCCTGTTCAAAAGTTTACACCCCCTGGCTCTTAATGTATTGTGCTGACTTCTTGAGAATAAGTGAATGTTTGCACCTTATGTAATAGTTCGGTACGAGTCCTTCAGTTGTCCTCAGTGTGAAAAAATGGACATCATACAGCCGCTGTTGGAAAGGGGTCAAATATGCAGAAAATGCTGGAATCGTCTGTCTTTCAAACTGGTTCATTTGTGTAAATTCAGTTATTTATTGTGTCTTGTGGACTATGTGTAAACATCTGTTATGTGAAAAACATTATTCGGGGCAGGACTAAATAAAAAAAATCGAAATGCTATTTTTATGATCCCTCTTTTTTTTATTTTAAACATTTTGCAGATTCTGAAAGGCGTATGTAAACTTATGACCGCAACTGTATTATTCGTTGTAAATCAACCAAATTTAAATAAAAAAACATTTTACTGCACATATTCAACAGATGACGATATTAAAGTAGTATGAACTAAATGATGATTTTCTTCTAATCTTGGAAATGTCTTCATGCAGAACTTTTGATAGCAATTATGATTGATGTACAGGTCAGAACAGACTCTTTGGGAGGTAAAGACATGAATTTGAGGTTCAGGTGCTGCTCATCTGGTGGAGTTCTCGGAGCCTGACTCACAGCGAAAGAAAACAAATCCTAGTCCACTTCCCCACAAACTGTTTCCCGCAAGCAACCTGGCCACCGCTGCACCAGCACCAGGATGTTTGGCTTAGAAAATGACTTGGCCGCTCCTGCAGCCTTTTTTTTGGCTAATTTCCCTTCTGTCTATTTAGCTATTATAGGCATTTAGGATTAATCATTTTACTGCACAGTATTTTTCTTCTTCATCTTCTTCTTCTAATTATTATTATTATTATTATTATTATTATTATTATTATTATTATTGTTGTTGTTGTTGTTTTTGTTCTTCTTCTTCTTATTATTATTATTATTATTATTATTAGGCAATTTGTAAAACCTCTACTGCAATTTTCTGCTTATGTATAAATATCATAAATGGAATTAAATCTGAGAGTGGGTGGGCTGAGAAAAAAATTACCAAACAAAACATTTCCTCAAGCAATCAAAACACAAACAGACCCAAGAAAACTGCAGCGACCTGCATATAATCACAGTAAGACATTTCCTCTACAGCAAGCCTCACCATCCACCCAAGGCCATTTATAAACATGAAGGGGGACAAACAAGGAAAGCACGGGCAGTGTCAGCCTGCATTGGTCTGGATGTGAGCTGATAAATTGGTGGCTGCTGTAAATTGCCCCTTGGGCACCATCCGTTCGGCCGAGTGCAGCGGAGAGGGCCATTTTCAAAAGCACCCCAGAGCTCCGGCACGCATGAAAGAGCCTTCCACCAGGTGATGGGCTTCCACAGAGGAACAAGTGGTTACAGACAAAGAGATATATCTTTGATCTCATCTCCTCTGCCTTAACCCAGATGTTCTAAGCACACGCACACACACACACACACATACACACACACACACACACACACACACACACACACACACACACACACATTTGTCTTAGTATCTGTTTGAGGACATAATTATTAATGCAGCTAATTGATGCCATGCCTACATCTACAGTATATCTAACCCTAACCTTAACCTCAATAAGCAAAAAGATAAAAGCTGCAGGGTTTTTTGTTTTTGTTTTTAAAAAAGCAATTTTTCTCATGGGGATCTACCAAAATGATCCCAAAACTGTCAGATGACACCACTGACCCTCCAATCTCACACACACACACACACACACACACACACACACACACACACACACACACCTGCTAAGAGATACTGTGCAACCCAGTCCAGGAACAAAACCAGACTACAGTCAATCTAACTCTTTTCCTCCTTTTGGCTACATACTAAATGTGACTAGAGTCCTATATAAATTCATACAATTGAGTCAGAGAAACATTTAAAAGGAGCAGTAGTTTGTTTTTTCCATTTGCAGACATTTGTCTCCATCTCTATTCCTCTCCAGTTCCTCTCATTCTGCTCTATGGAGAGCGTTTTCTGCCAGAGAGCGTTTATCGAGAAAGCATCTGTCATATCTCATCGCAGGCCTGCACCGCCGAGTGCAGTCTGTGTCAGCGGACTGATAACTTAACCTTTCCCTGATCTGCACTTCAAAACAGAAACAGAGTCCCAAGACTCCCGCCATGTGTGGTCTGCTCTGCGCTCCACTACTCTCGGAGTGAACGCTTCTTTCTGCGAAATCCAGTGAAGGATAGAGACACCTGCCATTTTTCTCCTTTGTCTGTCAGAAATATTTTCTAAGAGCACAGTCTAGCGACTGTGACCGCTCTTGACACTGACACGAAATGTCAGTGTGCTATATCACAGTGTAGTAAAGACACGGCACTGTTTTGCCACATCCGCTGTTTTTTAGTTTCATGGCATTTCCATGCAACTAGTCACTATTCCAATCAAACAGCTGTGAAATCAGATATCTAAAAACAAGGAATCAAAACGACAGTTTTCCTAGCTATTTAAAATCCGACCTCCGTCTATGTTTTGTACTTTCAAAAATATCTGAACTAAAGTCTTTCAGTTAAATCGTAAAGGAATGCAGGAATCAGTCACTCTGCATTGATTATAGCATGGGACAAATCACAACAGCGAGGAACGATTAGGATTTCCAGTGCTTTATCATCATAATTTGCTCATAGAAATGCAATTAACTTAATAGTTTCCTGATAGACTGTAGCATCTCTATTCTCTCATATTATTTTGAGTGGGCCTATCGTTTACTGCTAGATAAATATTCACCACAGGAAGTTTTTCTAATTTTTCCGCTCTGGGGCAATCACTGCAAACCTCCCAGTCCCCACCCCGCCATCCTCCTTCCCCCCACTCACTTTTAATGTCATCCCCATGTGAAAGATTTGTAAAGTTCGAAAGGAAGAGCAGAGACTGAAACACCACCACAGCTCTCTACTGCCCTCTAGGCACCAAGTAACAGCTACAGTCACACACTAGAGCACAGCACAGAAGGCAATGAATAGACAGTAACAAAGCAAATGTCATGATTTTAAGATCAAAATGCATGAATCAAAATTGCAGATGAATTTCAAACTGTCTAAAAGTTTATCATCTAAACAGAATGTGAAAAAATATATTTGTTAAATATAGGTGGACAACAATTATTGGCACAACTAGGAATTCATATGACAAAAATATATTTGAGTATATCTACATTTTTTTTAGTACACCTGGGTGTCTATGAACAGGAATTTGTTCAACCATGACATCCTGTTTCACAGGGGTATAAATTTAAGGTAGCACATAGGCCAAATTCCCTTAGTCATTCATAACAATGGGTAAGATCAAGGAATATAGCTGTGATGTGTGGCAAAAGATTGTTGAGCTTCACAAAATGGGAAGTGGCTATAAGATTATAGCACAAACACTGAAAATGCCCATTTCCACTATCAGGGCAATAATTAAGACGTTCCAGTCAACTAGAAATGTTATGAATCAATCTGGAATTGGACATGTGTCTGTATTGTCTCAACGCACTGTGAAGAGGATGGTTTCAGTGGCCATAAAACATCCAAGGCTCAGAGCTGGAGAACTGCAGAAGTTAGTTGCATCTTGGTTTCAGAAAGTCTCCAAAACTACAATCTGAAGTCACCTATATCACCACAAGTTGTTTTGTAGGGTTTCAAGAAAAAAGCCTCTACTCTCATCCATAAACAAACTCAAGCATCTTCAGTTTGCCAGACACTACTGGAACTTCAAATGGGATCGGGTTCTATGGTCAGATGAAACCAAAATAGAGCTTTTTGGCAATAAACACCAGAGGTGGTTTTGGTGCACACAGAGAGGTAGCTATATGAAACAGCACCTCATGCCCATGGTTAAATATGGTGGTGGCACTTTAATGTTTTGGGGCTATTTTTCTGCGAGAGGACCTGGACATTTTGTTAGGATACATGGCATCATGGACTCTATCAAATATCAACAGATATTAAATGAAAACCTGACTGCCTCTGCCAGAAAGCTTAAAGTGGGCCGTGGTTGGATCTTCCAGCAGGCCAATGATCCAAAACATACATCAAAATCAACACAAAAATGCTGTTATCTTGGTAAAGGGAGGTAGCACAAAGTATTGACTAAAAGGGTGCCAAAAATTGTTGGACACCTATATTTAACAAAGCTATTTTATATAAACCTGTGTTGTTACAAAAGATCAAAAGGTTAAACAATAAATACAATTTATTGATGGCACTGTATAGATAGACAGATAGATAGATAGGTAGATAGATATCACAATGAGAAAACATATATATAGTGAGAGAGAGAGAGAGAGAGAGAGAGAGAGAGAGAGAGAGAGAATGAATTAACTTTAGGAACTTATTTTCTGCCTCATAACAGATTTTAAATGAATGAAAATCTAATCCAAATTTATCCATAACATTCATAACATTCTTTAGATCTATAATATTCCCTAAATCTTAATTAGCGTACCAGCTCAAAATGATCTTAGACGGTTTTAAATTGCTATGTAGACTTGACCAACCATGAAATCTATTTAAACTGTTTCCTACAGCACAACTTCAGTGCATTGTTTTCATGCTGAAGTCATTCTCCAGATTTTTATCTCACAGAGCTCTCTCCTGAAAGAATAATGTGTCAGGCAGCCAATGCAGATTTGTGAACAAGAAAGCATGAAAGCCGGTCTATTATTCCCTTCCTGTAGCTTGTTAGGACCCACCCAGTGCCAGTGGTTAGCATGAGCAAATAGGAATCCTAGACGTAACGACTGTGCACTTTTCCATGACCCAATGTAATTTTTATAGCTTTATTCCACTGTATAATTTCCCATATTTCAAACATAATAAAGGGAATCGCTGCATTTCCCCCGCCGTCCTTCTCTCACTTGATCCCGATTTTGACATTTGTGTCTGCCTCGATTTTATTGGACGACTCCTTTCTTTTGAAAGGATAATAAAACTGTAAACAAATTTAGACCCAGCCTGTCTTCTCAGCTTTGGTTCTCATTACCGAATTCGCCTGCATTCTCTGCTAATGTCCCACTCTTAAGACAAAGTCACCCTTTTGCTAGATTCAACCCAGAAATTATCTAAAGTGCGTGTAAATTTGAAACTCCCTAATTAAGAGCACAACAGCATGCGCAACCATGCAGAGGACATTTCACTCTCAAAAGAATCTCAAGGAAAAAAACAATCAAATTCAACCGTTAGCACTTGCGCCGTTCATCTCGACAGAGCTACATCCGTGCAAGACGCTTTCTCTCCGCCAAGGAAGAGACGGACGAGCTGTGATCGTCCTGAGGTACAAACACACTTGTGTGTCCTCAGAAACACGCACACACACACACACACACACTTGTAAATCAACGGTTCTTTCTTCACAAGCCCTTTTTTGACAGTACTTATTATGTTTATTTATAATGCAAACGTTTTATTCTAAAAAGTCATCAGGTTTGTAATTTTCTACATTCTCAAATTAGATTGAGTTAACCTTCCCTCAGTCCTGTCCATGATGTTTATATTAGGGCAATGCTTCTTCTCTCCCTCATTAAGAACTGTTCCGTTCTGGTTTCTCAAAAGAAAATAGAAGCCTACGAAAATGGCAATGCGGTATTATAAGGGCAGATTCACCCGCAGTTTCTGGACAGTGAACGGCAGAATATAACACAGCAGTAAATCTCTCTCGCTCAGTGGAAAAGAAGATTTTCAATTGATGTTGGAGTCGAAGGGCATCGCAGCACACAGAATCTACCGAGATCGAGAAGGAAATTTTTTTTTTTTTTTTTTGCAGCGCAAACGCCAAAATGCACTTTTATCCAAAAAGCGGACATACTTCGTAAAATGGGATATGATTTTATTTTCAGAGCTGGCTCTAGGATGGAAACTCAAGTTCATGTGGTCCTTTTTACATCTGTATAGTCTTGCGATAATTCTGTACAATCAAAAGGTTCTTCAGCCAAAAGGTCCTTCTGTGCTTAATTATGACATTTGGAAAGAGCCAACAGGACACCCAAGCCTTACAAAAAGTGAACGCTTGCACGCAAACACACAGACGCACGCACATACAGACACACACACACACTGCAAGCAATACAGTTTCATTTTCTTACAGGGTTATTCAGATGATGGTCCTTGACTACTTAGACGAAGCGCTCAATTAGGCATAGCTTGTTCAGCTGATCTTCTAGCCAGTTATGTTATTGCTGCCATGTGCTGCATTACAGCGTGTATACCTAAGCTCGGGGCTACCATGGAATAGCTTCCTGTTTGAAATGCCTTTTTTTTTTTTTTTTTTTTTTTTTTTTTACAGCAGTGATCCATGATTCCTTGAAGCTGATTTGGGGAGACCTGTGCAATTTTATGTCATTTTATCTTTTTGGGAAGAACAGGATGGGATTTTTTGTTTGGTGCATGGTATGAAATTATTTCAAGAGTATGATACTGACATAGTATAAAATACAACATATCAATAAATAAATCAAAAGAACAACAACAAAAAAAGGCATAATGGAGTGGATATAGGGAAAAAAAAGCCATTCAGTATGATTGGGTATTTGGTGATAAAACAGTGACTGTTTCTGATGCAAGCTTTCGTCCATTTTTCCCTCTAAATCACAAATAGAGTCATTTAAATAATTGCTGCCTTTAGATATGAGTGTGTAATGATCCAGAGATAGCCTCCCATGTTGAACAATCATAATTAAGCCGCTGATTTTGCTCTTACAATAACACTGCAATTATCTTTATCGCTTACAGCAATATAACATGTGCGTGTGTGTGTGTGTGTGTGTGTGTGTGTGTGTGTGTGTGTGAGTGTGTGTTAATTCATACAAAAATTACAGCAAAAATGTCTCCCACACACTGTCCTTCCTGGTCCCCAGCTCAGCCAATGCTATCAATCAAGTGATTAAGATAATGTCAGTGGCTGCTGCTCAACTCATACATAATACAGGCAGACAAAAGCTCCACCAGCTCAGAACAGAGGCCCATCTCTGACCCGAAGCTGATTCCCCAAAAGCAGCACACACTTGAAGTAGTTAAACAGTAGTTCCACCTAATCGGCCACCAAAGAGCGGGGTCCTACAAGTCTTACAGGGTACTCTGGGATTTATCATGAATCCTTTGTGCAGAATAAGAAAGGGAAACCTACCAGAAAACACAACAGCCGCTTCGCGTAGTGCTTACAATGACTCAAACGGCCCATATCTGATCGGACCCATTCCCTCCTTCTGTGATAGTACCTATAGGAAATCTGTGTGTGTGTGTGTGTTTTTTTTTTTTTAGAGGCTGAGCGCTTACTTCGTGTTTTCCCGTTGTAATTCATGCCTGGCTGCAGTCAACTGATTTCTTGTGACATTATGATCCTGCACATTTCCTCATGCATAATTAGTCTTAGTGCTCAATAAATCTCCTCTGTTTGTTTTTGTAATGTTTGCTGTGGTTTACTGGAGACCTTACTCAAACTCAGAGTATGGGCTTTTAATGCACAGGAGGGAAAAAGTGCAAATCTTTCAATTCTGATGAATTAGGGATTAAAATCCATACAAAATATAAAAGCATACTTCTCTCCCACCCATATTCGAATATTCATAGTAGTATAGTAGCCTGTTCTAGGAAGGAAACCTTTTCACAACAAAAATTAAAAAGCATAAATCTATTATGCTATTAAATGTTTATATTTTACACAATATAAAACAGTAGCCTCAAGTAAAACTAATGTAAGCTTCTTCGTAAGCCAAACTACAGTACATGCATACAGGACAATCCCAAACTGACACAGAAGGGGTCAATTTAGCGCAGATACAGTGAAGTAACCTTCCAAAATCAACATTACTTCAAACATGAGATCATCTAAACATCTGTCTACAGCATGTCCACAGGGAGCTCAATCAAAGCCCTGCCGAAATATGTACAAGTGTTTCTGGAAATAAATATTAGGCCTAATTGAACTCTGATTATGGCAGCCAATTGTGCCTCTGAGAGGAAACGCTCATTTGTATCAGATATCTCAAGTCAGGAATAACCTTGCCCAAGTCACTATTTCACTTTGCATCTATTTATTTGATCTTCGTCCTGTTGTTTCTTTTCTTCTTCCTTAATCCGAATAAACTGATTTATTTGATCCGTGTTCCCTAAAGCTCATTACACAGTTTAAGACCATTAAAATTAGTAAGCTCTGAGTGCATTTTAAGTGAGGGCCTGACAGTTGGCTTGCACAGAAGTGGACTGAGTTCAATCATACTTAGGCTGTCTGTCTTTTCCCGACACACTCCATTTGCAGTCGGCGGATACGTTTACAAAGAAGCTAATCATAACTTAAACATTTCTGTGCAAATCTTACCAAATTACACAGAGCAACATGGAAGTAGAGAGGAAATGACTACCAAAACACTTAAGGTAAAATCTGACAGGTTTTTTTTTTCCCCTGACAATTTGGTAATAACTGAGATAAATGACTCAAAAGAAACTTTTCTTTTCTTTAAAAAAGCAAAAAAAAAAAAAAAAAAAAAAAAAAAAGACTAGTTCCACACCAAAAAAATTCTACAAGAAAAAAATCAATAAAGTTTAAATATTACTTGAAATGGATTAGTGCTTTTTAAACAATGTGAAGTATTTCAATTGCGATTAAAAAAAAATCTATTCATGTGTGAATAAAAAGAAACTCATAAATTAAACAAAAATGGAAATATTTCATGTTTGGTCTTATTAGCCTGTTATGTGGTTAGATAAAGAGCTAGAACTATTAAATAAACATAGGCATAAAGAATTTACTAATAATTGTAGTTTTATTTAAATCCAAGGACGAATCACAATGCAGATCTAAAGTCTGACGGAGAAAGATGCTGATTAATGTTAAATACTGAAATATCACCAGCAGGAAGAGGCACTCAGTATTATTTCCATATAAAAACTTTACAGGTTCTATGTTTATTCCTGAAATGAGAGTGAAGCTTTCTGGCTGAAAATATGGTGTAAGGGAAAGAAAAGGGAAGAAGAAAAAAATAGATGCAATGCTTCCCCCTGGTGGTATATAGCGCACACACACACACACACACACACACACACACACACACACACACACACACACACACACACACACACACACAAGCATACACACACACACACACACACACACACACACACACACACACACACACAAGCACACACACACACACACACACACACACACACACACACACATTGAAAGACTGCATTGAGAAACACAACTGAACTCTGCTTTCTCTCCAGTCCTTTTAATAGAGAGTTGGACTCAAGACGCTGAGGGACAAACAGAGGTTACAAGGACAAGAACCGACTGCACTAGGCAGTCTATTAAACTCTGCCAAATGACTGCAGAAAGAGAGAAGTCCAGTCAAGATGACCATTAAATATGACTACAGCCACAGAGTTCACAGAGGACACCAGGACACCCAAGGTACGAACGTTCTTCCCTATTTACATGATGCTATAGCTGTAAATAACTACATCACCACTGTGAGAATTTATAGTCAGTGTTTACAAACACCTAATCATGGACATCATTGTAGACTACAGAAATCTACATCCATCCATCCATCCATTTTCCATGCCACTTATCCGAAACAGGGTCACGGGGAGCCTGGAGCCTATCCCAAGGGACTTGGGGCATAAGGTAGGGGACACCCCATCACAGGACACATATTCACACACTATGGACAATTTAGAGATGCTACTCAGCCTACAGTGCATGTCGTTGGACAGGGGGAAGAAATTGGAGAACCTGGAGGAAACCCCCAAATCACATGGAGAACATGCAGGCTCCGTGCACACAAGGAAGAGGTGGGATTTAAGCTGCCTAGAGGTGTGAGACAAGCATGCTAACCACTAAGCCACTGTGCCAAATTATTGAAGATGTTGATATATATACTGCCAGTCCATATTGTATTTGGAAACATAAAATTAAATATATCTGTAATTGGTTCACTTCCAGACTGCCCATTGAAAAACACGAAAGAATTCATAAAGTCAGTATAATGTATTGTATATACTATACTAGCTGTATATAATAGCTCTTAAAAATATTACATTTTAAAATTGAACAAACAGTGATTTTAAGAAGTCATACATGGGTATTCCGGGGGTTGCTTACACATAAAAACATCTGACCCCATGGAGGGCAATTCGGTTTTAGGGACCGAGCAGTATACCACCATCAAATGCCATGTGTGTATGAATCCCCAGATACAGTCAGGTCCATAAGTATTTGGACAGGGACACAATTTTTGTCATTTTGCCTCTGTACACCACCACAGTGGGTTTAAAATGAAGCAATCATGGTGTGATTGATGTGTAGACTTTCAGCTTTAATTCAAGGGGTTTAACAAAAATATTGAATTAACCGTTTAGGAACCGTTTAGGAATTATCTGTTTTTTTTGTTTTTTTTTTACAAAGTCTCTCCATTTTCACAGGCTCAAAAATAATTGGACAATTGACTGACAAGCAGTTTCATGTCCAGGGGTGACCTGTTTCCTCGTTATTTCATGAAAAATTAAGGGAAAAAAGGTCTAGAGTTTTTCCCAAGCCTTTAATTTGCATTTCACAGGGACTCTCAGAAAGGTCTACACTTCAGTCATATTTTGATTGCTTCATTTCAAATCCATTGTGGTGGTGTACAGAGGCAAAATTATGAAAATTGTGTCGCTGTCGAAATACTTATGGACCTGACTGTAGAAGCTTGTTGAGATGTGAAAGGACATGTAAGTAGTATGTTCTGAGTAGACAATTAATATTGTTATCACTGAATAAAAATATTCTCTGTGCTCTATATATAGCAAATGCCTTGAGCTTAACCATTACAATA